>NW_025576085.1:0-192315 GCF_905147105.1 Pieris brassicae
TTTCTATCTAACGGTGTAATTTTTATAAAAATAAATTGACTAGTTTTTGAGTAATCGATGTAAACGTTCCAACATTATAAACGCTCATATCTCAGTCAAATGTTAACCAATCTTAAATATTGATATAGTTTTAGATTCGCCGTTCAATTTTCTATCTAACGGTGTAATTTTGTATGTAACGATGTCTAAAAAAAAAAAAAAAAAAAAGGTCAGCCAACCAAACCGAACCAAACTTAACCTGTTCGCCATTCAATTTCCTATCTAATGGTGTAATTTGTTTCGAGTTATCGATGTAAATGTTCCAACATTATAAACGCTCATATCTCAGTCAAATGTTAACCAATCTTAAATATTGATATAGTTTTAGATTCGCCGTTCAATTTTCTATCTAACGGTGTAATTTTGTATGTAACGATGTCTAAAAAAAAAAAAAAAAAAAAGGTCAGCCAACCAAACCGAACCAAACTTAACCTGTTCGCCATTCAATTTCCTATCTAATGGTGTAATTTGTTTCGAGTTATCGATGTTAATGTTCCAACATTATAAACGCTCATATCTCAGTCAAATGTTAACCAATCGTCGAAATTCATACATTTTTAGAATCGCCTTTCAATTGTCTATCTAACCATGTAATTTTTTTAAAATAAATCGACTAGATTTTGAGTAATCGATGTAAACGTTCCAACATTATAAACGCTCATATCTCAGTCAAATGTTAACCAATCTTCAATATTGATATAGTTTAAGATTCGCCGTTTAATTTTCTATCTAACGATGTAATTTTTTTTAAATAAATTGACTAGTTTTTGAGTAATCGATGTAAACGTTCCAACATTATAAACGCTCATATCTCAGTCAAATGTTAACCAATCTTAAATATTGATATAGTTTTAGATTCGCCGTTCAATTTTCTATCTAACGGTGTAATTTTTATAAAATAAATTGACTAGTTTTTGAGTAATCGATGTAAACGTTCCAACATTATAAACGCTCATATCTCAGTCAAATGTTAACCAATCTTAAATATTGATATAGTTTTAGATTCGCCGTTCAATTTTCTATCTAACGGTGTAATTTTGTATGTAACGATGTCTAAAAAAAAAAAAAAAAAAAAGGTCAGCCAACCAAACCGAACCAAACTTAACCTGTTCGCCATTCAATTTCCTATCTAATGGTGTAATTTGTTTCGAGTTATCGATGTTAATGTTCCAACATTATAAACGCTCATATCTCAGTCAAATGTTAACCAATCTTAAATATTGATATAGTTTTAGATTCGCCGTTCAATTTTCTATCTAACGGTGTAATTTTTTTAAATAAATCAACTAGTTTTTGAGAAATCGATGTAAACGTTCCAACATTATAAACGCTCATATCTCAGTCAAATGTTAACCAATCTTCAATATTGATATAGTTTTAGATTCGCCGTTCAATTTTCTATCTAACGGTGTAATTTTGTATGTAACGATGTCTAAAAAAAAAAAAAAAAAAAGGTCAGCCAACCAAACCGAACCAAACTTAACCTGTTCGCCATTCAATTTCCTATCTAATGGTGTAATTTGTTTCGAGTTATCGATGTAAATGTTCCAACATTATAAACGCTCATATCTCAGTCAAATGTTAACCAATCGTCGAAATTCATACATTTTTAGAATCGCCTTTCAATTGTCTATCTAACCATGTAATTTTTTTAAAATAAATCGACTAGATTTTGAGTAATCGATGTAAACGTTCCAACATTATAAACGCTCATATCTCAGTCAAATGTTAACCAATCTTCAATATTGATATAGTTTTAGATTCGCCGTTCAATTTTCTATCTAACGGTGTAATTTTGTATGTAACGATGTCTAAAAAAAAAAAAAAAAAAAAGGTCAGCCAACCAAACCGAACCAAACTTAACCTGTTCGCCATTCAATTTCCTATCTAATGGTGTAATTTGTTTCGAGTTATCGATGTAAATGTTCCAACACTATAAACGCCCATATCTCAGTCAAATGTTAACCAATCTTCAATATTGATATAGTTTTAGATTCGCCGTTCAATTTTCTATCTAACGGTGTAATTTTGTATGTAACGATGTCTAAAAAAAAAAAAAAAAAAAGGTCAGCCAACCAAACCGAACCAAACTTAACCTGTTCGCCATTCAATTTCCTATCTAATGGTGTAATTTGTTTCGAGTTATCGATGTTAATGTTCCAACATTATAAACGCTCATATCTCAGTCAAATGTTAACCAATCGTCGAAATTCATACATTTTTAGAATCGCCTTTCAATTCTCTATCTAACCATGTAATTTTTTTAAAATAAATCGACTAGATTTTGAGTAATCGATGTAAACGTTCCAACATTATAAACGCTCATATCTCAGTCAAATGTTAACCAATCTTCAATATTGATATAGTTTAAGATTCGCCGTTCAATTTTCTATCTAACGATGTAATTTTTTTTAAATAAATTGACTAGTTTTTGAGTAATCGATGTAAACGTTCCAACATTATAAACGCTCATATCTCAGTCAAATGTTAACCAATCTTAAATATTGATATAGTTTTAGATTCGCCGTTCAATTTTCTATCTAACGGTGTAATTTTTATAAAATAAATTGACTAGTTTTTGAGTAATCGATGTAAACGTTCCAACATTATAAACGCTCATATCTCAGTCAAATGTTAACCAATCTTAAATATTGATATAGTTTTAGATTCGCCGTTCAATTTTCTATCTAACGGTGTAATTTTGTATGTAACGATGTCTAAAAAAAAAAAAAAAAAAAAGGTCAGCCAACCAAACCGAACCAAACTTAACCTGTTCGCCATTCAATTTCCTATCTAATGGTGTAATTTGTTTCGAGTTATCGATGTAAATGTTCCAACATTATAAACGCTCATATCTCAGTCAAATGTTAACCAATCTTAAATATTGATATAGTTTTAGATTCGCCGTTCAATTTTCTATCTAACGGTGTAATTTTTTTAAATAAATCAACTAGTTTTTGAGAAATCGATGTAAACGTTCCAACATTATAAACGCTCATATCTCAGTCAAATGTTAACCAATCTTCAATATTGATATAGTTTTAGATTCGCCGTTCAATTTTCTATCTAACGGTGTAATTTTGTATGTAACGATGTCTAAAAAAAAAAAAAAAAAAAAAGGTCAGCCAACCAAACCGAACCAAACTTAACCTGTTCGCCATTCAATTTCCTATCTAATGGTGTAATTTGTTTCGAGTTATCGATGTTAATGTTCCAACATTATAAACGCTCATATCTCAGTCAAATGTTAACCAATCGTCGAAATTCATACATTTTTAGAATCGCCTTTCAATTGTCTATCTAACCATGTAATTTTTTTAAAATAAATCGACTAGATTTTGAGTAATCGATGTAAACGTTCCAACATTATAAACGCTCATATCTCAGTCAAATGTTAACCAATCTTCAATATTGATATAGTTTAAGATTCGCCGTTTAATTTTCTATCTAACGATGTAATTTTTTTTAAATAAATTGACTAGTTTTTGAGTAATCGATGTAAACGTTCCAACATTATAAACGCTCATATCTCAGTCAAATGTTAACCAATCTTAAATATTGATATAGTTTTAGATTCGCCGTTCAATTTTCTATCTAACGGTGTAATTTTTATAAAATAAATTGACTAGTTTTTGAGTAATCGATGTAAACGTTCCAACATTATAAACGCTCATATCTCAGTCAAATGTTAACCAATCTTAAATATTGATATAGTTTTAGATTCGCCGTTCAATTTTCTATCTAACGGTGTAATTTTGTATGTAACGATGTCTAAAAAAAAAAAAAAAAAAAAGGTCAGCCAACCAAACCGAACCAAACTTAACCTGTTCGCCATTCAATTTCCTATCTAATGGTGTAATTTGTTTCGAGTTATCGATGTTAATGTTCCAACATTATAAACGCTCATATCTCAGTCAAATGTTAACCAATCTTAAATATTGATATAGTTTTAGATTCGCCGTTCAATTTTCTATCTAACGGTGTAATTTTTTTAAATAAATCAACTAGTTTTTGAGAAATCGATGTAAACGTTCCAACATTATAAACGCTCATATCTCAGTCAAATGTTAACCAATCTTCAATATTGATATAGTTTTAGATTCGCCGTTCAATTTTCTATCTAACGGTGTAATTTTGTATGTAACGATGTCTAAAAAAAAAAAAAAAAAAAAGGTCAGCCAACCAAACCGAACCAAACTTAACCTGTTCGCCATTCAATTTCCTATCTAATGGTGTAATTTGTTTCGAGTTATCGATGTTAATGTTCCAACATTATAAACGCTCATATCTCAGTCAAATGTTAACCAATCGTCGAAATTCATACATTTTTAGAATCGCCTTTCAATTGTCTATCTAACCATGTAATTTTTTTAAAATAAATCGACTAGATTTTGAGTAATCGATGTAAACGTTCCAACATTATAAACGCTCATATCTCAGTCAAATGTTAACCAATCTTCAATATTGATATAGTTTTAGATTCGCCGTTCAATTTTCTATCTAACGGTGTAATTTTGTATGTAACGATGTCTAAAAAAAAAAAAAAAAAAAAGGTCAGCCAACCAAACCGAACCAAACTTAACCTGTTCGCCATTCAATTTCCTATCTAATGGTGTAATTTGTTTCGAGTTATCGATGTAAATGTTCCAACACTATAAACGCCCATATCTCAGTCAAATGTTAACCAATCTTCAATATTGATATAGTTTTAGATTCGCCGTTCAATTTTCTATCTAACGGTGTAATTTTGTATGTAACGATGTCAAAAAAAAAAAAAAAAAAAAAGGTCAGCCAACCAAACCGAACCAAACTTAACCTGTTCGCCATTCAATTTCCTATCTAATGGTGTAATTTGTTTCGAGTTATCGATGTTAATGTTCCAACATTATAAACGCTCATATCTCAGTCAAATGTTAACCAATCGTCGAAATTCATACATTTTTAGAATCGCCTTTCAATTCTCTATCTAACCATGTAATTTTTTTAAAATAAATCGACTAGATTTTGAGTAATCGATGTAAACGTTCCAACATTATAAACGCTCATATCTCAGTCAAATGTTAACCAATCTTCAATATTGATATAGTTTAAGATTCGCCGTTCAATTTTCTATCTAACGATGTAATTTTTTTTAAATAAATTGACTAGTTTTTGAGTAATCGATGTAAACGTTCCAACATTATAAACGCTCATATCTCAGTCAAATGTTAACCAATCTTAAATATTGATATAGTTTTAGATTCGCCGTTCAATTTTCTATCTAACGGTGTAATTTTTATAAAATAAATTGACTAGTTTTTGAGTAATCGATGTAAACGTTCCAACATTATAAACGCTCATATCTCAGTCAAATGTTAACCAATCTTAAATATTGATATAGTTTTAGATTCGCCGTTCAATTTTCTATCTAACGGTGTAATTTTTATAAAATAAATCGACTAGTTTTTGAGAAATCGATGTAAACGTTCCAACACTATAAACGCCCATATCTCAGTCAAATGTTAACCAATCTTCAATATTGATATAGTTTTAGATTCGCCGTTCAATTTTCTATCTAACGGTGTAATTTTGTATGTAACGATGTCTAAAAAAAAAAAAAAAAAAAAGGTCAGCCAACCAAACCGAACCAAACTTAACCTGTTCGCCATTCAATTTCCTATCTAATGGTGTAATTTGTTTCGAGTTATCGATGTTAATGTTCCAACATTATAAACGCTCATATCTCAGTCAAATGTTAACCAATCGTCGAAATTCATACATTTTTAGAATCGCCTTTCAATTGTCTATCTAACCATGTAATTTTTTTAAAATAAATCGACTAGATTTTGAGTAATCGATGTAAACGTTCCAACATTATAAACGCTCATATCTCAGTCAAATGTTAACCAATCTTCAATATTGATATAGTTTAAGATTCGCCGTTTAATTTTCTATCTAACGATGTAATTTTTTTTAAATAAATTGACTAGTTTTTGAGTAATCGATGTAAACGTTCCAACATTATAAACGCTCATATCTCAGTCAAATGTTAACCAATCTTAAATATTGATATAGTTTTAGATTCGCCTTTCAATTGTCTATCTAACCATGTAATTTTTTTAAAATAAATCGACTAGATTTTGAGTAATCGATGTAAACGTTCCAACATTATAAACGCTCATATCTCAGTCAAATGTTAACCAATCTTCAATATTGATATAGTTTAAGATTCGCCGTTTAATTTTCTATCTAACGATGTAATTTTTTTTAAATAAATTGACTAGTTTTTGAGTAATCGATGTAAACGTTCCAACATTATAAACGCTCATATCTCAGTCAAATGTTAACCAATCTTAAATATTGATATAGTTTTAGATTCGCCGTTCAATTTTCTATCTAACGGTGTAATTTTTTTCAAATAAATTGACTAGTTTTTGAGTAATCGATGTAAACGTTCCAACATTATAAACGCTCATATCTCAGTCAAATGTTAACCAATCTTCAATATTGATATAGTTTTAGATTCGCCGTTCAATTTTCTATCTAACGGTGTAATTTTTATAAAATAAATTGACTAGTTTTTGAGTAATCGATGTAAACGTTCCAACATTATAAACGCTCATATCTCAGTCAAATGTTAACCAATCTTAAATATTGATATAGTTTTAGATTCGCCGTTCAATTTTCTATCTAACGGTGTAATTTTTATAAAATAAATCGACTAGTTTTTGAGAAATCGATGTAAACGTTCCAACACTATAAACGCCCATATCTCAGTCAAATGTTAACCAATCTTCAATATTGATATAGTTTTAGATTCGCCGTTCAATTTTCTATCTAACGGTGTAATTTTTATAAAATAAATTGACTAGTTTTTGAGTAATCGATGTAAACGTTCCAACATTATAAACGCTCATATCTCAGTCAAATGTTAACCAATCTTAAATATTGATATAGTTTTAGATTCGCCGTTCAATTTTCTATCTAACGGTGTAATTTTTATAAAATAAATCGACTAGTTTTTGAGAAATCGATGTAAACGTTCCAACACTATAAACGCCCATATCTCAGTCAAATGTTAACCAATCTTCAATATTGATATAGTTTTAGATTCGCCGTTCAATTTTCTATCTAACGGTGTAATTTTGTATGTAACGATGTCTAAAAAAAAAAAAAAAAAAAAAGGTCAGCCAACCAAACCGAACCAAACTTAACCTGTTCGCCATTCAATTTCCTATCTAATGGTGTAATTTGTTTCGAGTTATCGATGTTAATGTTCCAACATTATAAACGCTCATATCTCAGTCAAATGTTAACCAATCGTCGAAATTCATACATTTTTAGAATCGCCTTTCAATTGTCTATCTAACCATGTAATTTTTTTAAAATAAATCGACTAGATTTTGAGTAATCGATGTAAACGTTCCAACATTATAAACGCTCATATCTCAGTCAAATGTTAACCAATCTTCAATATTGATATAGTTTAAGATTCGCCGTTTAATTTTCTATCTAACGATGTAATTTTTTTTAAATAAATTGACTAGTTTTTGAGTAATCGATGTAAACGTTCCAACATTATAAACGCTCATATCTCAGTCAAATGTTAACCAATCTTAAATATTGATATAGTTTTAGATTCGCCGTTCAATTTTCTATCTAACGGTGTAATTTTTATAAAATAAATTGACTAGTTTTTGAGTAATCGATGTAAACGTTCCAACATTATAAACGCTCATATCTCAGTCAAATGTTAACCAATCTTCAATATTGATATAGTTTTAGATTCGCCGTTCAATTTTCTATCTAACGGTGTAATTTTTATAAAATAAATTGACTAGTTTTTGAGTAATCGATGTAAACGTTCCAACATTATAAACGCTCATATCTCAGTCAAATGTTAACCAATCTTAAATATTGATATAGTTTTAGATTCGCCGTTCAATTTTCTATCTAACGGTGTAATTTTTATAAAATAAATCGACTAGTTTTTGAGAAATCGATGTAAACGTTCCAACACTATAAACGCCCATATCTCAGTCAAATGTTAACCAATCTTCAATATTGATATAGTTTTAGATTCGCCGTTCAATTTTCTATCTAACGGTGTAATTTTGTATGTAACGATGTCTAAAAAAAAAAAAAAAAAAAAGGTCAGCCAACCAAACCGAACCAAACTTAACCTGTTCGCCATTCAATTTCCTATCTAATGGTGTAATTTGTTTCGAGTTATCGATGTAAATGTTCCAACACTATAAACGCCCATATCTCAGTCAAATGTTAACCAATCTTCAATATTGATATAGTTTTAGATTCGCCGTTCAATTTTCTATCTAACGGTGTAATTTTGTATGTAACGATGTCTAAAAAAAAAAAAAAAAAAAAGGTCAGCCAACCAAACCGAACCAAACTTAACCTGTTCGCCATTCAATTTCCTATCTAATGGTGTAATTTGTTTCGAGTTATCGATGTAAATGTTCCAACATTATAAACGCTCATATCTCAGTCAAATGTTAACCAATCTTAAATATTGATATAGTTTTAGATTCGCCGTTCAATTTTCTATCTAACGGTGTAATTTTTTTAAATAAATCAACTAGTTTTTGAGAAATCGATGTAAACGTTCCAACATTATAAACGCTCATATCTCAGTCAAATGTTAACCAATCTTCAATATTGATATAGTTTTAGATTCGCCGTTCAATTTTCTATCTAACGGTGTAATTTTGTATGTAACGATGTCTAAAAAAAAAAAAAAAAAAAAGGTCAGCCAACCAAACCGAACCAAACTTAACCTGTTCGCCATTCAATTTCCTATCTAATGGTGTAATTTGTTTCGAGTTATCGATGTTAATGTTCCAACATTATAAACGCTCATATCTCAGTCAAATGTTAACCAATCGTCGAAATTCATACATTTTTAGAATCGCCTTTCAATTGTCTATCTAACCATGTAATTTTTTTAAAATAAATCGACTAGATTTTGAGTAATCGATGTAAACGTTCCAACATTATAAACGCTCATATCTCAGTCAAATGTTAACCAATCTTCAATATTGATATAGTTTAAGATTCGCCGTTTAATTTTCTATCTAACGATGTAATTTTTTTTAAATAAATTGACTAGTTTTTGAGTAATCGATGTAAACGTTCCAACATTATAAACGCTCATATCTCAGTCAAATGTTAACCAATCTTAAATATTGATATAGTTTTAGATTCGCCGTTCAATTTTCTATCTAACGGTGTAATTTTTATAAAATAAATTGACTAGTTTTTGAGTAATCGATGTAAACGTTCCAACATTATAAACGCTCATATCTCAGTCAAATGTTAACCAATCTTAAATATTGATATAGTTTTAGATTCGCCGTTCAATTTTCTATCTAACGGTGTAATTTTGTATGTAACGATGTCTAAAAAAAAAAAAAAAAAAAAGGTCAGCCAACCAAACCGAACCAAACTTAACCTGTTCGCCATTCAATTTCCTATCTAATGGTGTAATTTGTTTCGAGTTATCGATGTTAATGTTCCAACATTATAAACGCTCATATCTCAGTCAAATGTTAACCAATCTTAAATATTGATATAGTTTTAGATTCGCCGTTCAATTTTCTATCTAACGGTGTAATTTTTTTAAATAAATCAACTAGTTTTTGAGAAATCGATGTAAACGTTCCAACATTATAAACGCTCATATCTCAGTCAAATGTTAACCAATCTTCAATATTGATATAGTTTTAGATTCGCCGTTCAATTTTCTATCTAACGGTGTAATTTTGTATGTAACGATGTCTAAAAAAAAAAAAAAAAAAAAGGTCAGCCAACCAAACCGAACCAAACTTAACCTGTTCGCCATTCAATTTCCTATCTAATGGTGTAATTTGTTTCGAGTTATCGATGTTAATGTTCCAACATTATAAACGCTCATATCTCAGTCAAATGTTAACCAATCGTCGAAATTCATACATTTTTAGAATCGCCTTTCAATTGTCTATCTAACCATGTAATTTTTTTAAAATAAATCGACTAGATTTTGAGTAATCGATGTAAACGTTCCAACATTATAAACGCTCATATCTCAGTCAAATGTTAACCAATCTTCAATATTGATATAGTTTAAGATTCGCCGTTTAATTTTCTATCTAACGATGTAATTTTTTTTAAATAAATTGACTAGTTTTTGAGTAATCGATGTAAACGTTCCAACATTATAAACGCTCATATCTCAGTCAAATGTTAACCAATCTTAAATATTGATATAGTTTTAGATTCGCCGTTCAATTTTCTATCTAACGGTGTAATTTTTATAAAATAAATTGACTAGTTTTTGAGTAATCGATGTAAACGTTCCAACATTATAAACGCTCATATCTCAGTCAAATGTTAACCAATCTTAAATATTGATATAGTTTTAGATTCGCCGTTCAATTTTCTATCTAACGGTGTAATTTTGTATGTAACGATGTCTAAAAAAAAAAAAAAAAAAAAGGTCAGCCAACCAAACCGAACCAAACTTAACCTGTTCGCCATTCAATTTCCTATCTAATGGTGTAATTTGTTTCGAGTTATCGATGTTAATGTTCCAACATTATAAACGCTCATATCTCAGTCAAATGTTAACCAATCTTAAATATTGATATAGTTTTAGATTCGCCGTTCAATTTTCTATCTAACGGTGTAATTTTTTTAAATAAATCAACTAGTTTTTGAGAAATCGATGTAAACGTTCCAACATTATAAACGCTCATATCTCAGTCAAATGTTAACCAATCTTCAATATTGATATAGTTTTAGATTCGCCGTTCAATTTTCTATCTAACGGTGTAATTTTGTATGTAACGATGTCTAAAAAAAAAAAAAAAAAAAAGGTCAGCCAACCAAACCGAACCAAACTTAACCTGTTCGCCATTCAATTTCCTATCTAATGGTGTAATTTGTTTCGAGTTATCGATGTTAATGTTCCAACATTATAAACGCTCATATCTCAGTCAAATGTTAACCAATCGTCGAAATTCATACATTTTTAGAATCGCCTTTCAATTGTCTATCTAACCATGTAATTTTTTTAAAATAAATCGACTAGATTTTGAGTAATCGATGTAAACGTTCCAACATTATAAACGCTCATATCTCAGTCAAATGTTAACCAATCTTCAATATTGATATAGTTTTAGATTCGCCGTTCAATTTTCTATCTAACGGTGTAATTTTGTATGTAACGATGTCTAAAAAAAAAAAAAAAAAAAAGGTCAGCCAACCAAACCGAACCAAACTTAACCTGTTCGCCATTCAATTTCCTATCTAATGGTGTAATTTGTTTCGAGTTATCGATGTAAATGTTCCAACACTATAAACGCCCATATCTCAGTCAAATGTTAACCAATCTTCAATATTGATATAGTTTTAGATTCGCCGTTCAATTTTCTATCTAACGGTGTAATTTTGTATGTAACGATGTCTAAAAAAAAAAAAAAAAAAAGGTCAGCCAACCAAACCGAACCAAACTTAACCTGTTCGCCATTCAATTTCCTATCTAATGGTGTAATTTGTTTCGAGTTATCGATGTTAATGTTCCAACATTATAAACGCTCATATCTCAGTCAAATGTTAACCAATCGTCGAAATTCATACATTTTTAGAATCGCCTTTCAATTCTCTATCTAACCATGTAATTTTTTTAAAATAAATCGACTAGATTTTGAGTAATCGATGTAAACGTTCCAACATTATAAACGCTCATATCTCAGTCAAATGTTAACCAATCTTCAATATTGATATAGTTTAAGATTCGCCGTTCAATTTTCTATCTAACGATGTAATTTTTTTTAAATAAATTGACTAGTTTTTGAGTAATCGATGTAAACGTTCCAACATTATAAACGCTCATATCTCAGTCAAATGTTAACCAATCGTCGAAATTCATACATTTTTAGAATCGCCTTTCAATTGTCTATCTAACCATGTAATTTTTTTAAAATAAATCGACTAGATTTTGAGTAATCGATGTAAACGTTCCAACATTATAAACGCTCATATCTCAGTCAAATGTTAACCAATCTTCAATATTGATATAGTTTTAGATTCGCCGTTCAATTTTCTATCTAACGGTGTAATTTTGTATGTAACGATGTCTAAAAAAAAAAAAAAAAAAAAGGTCAGCCAACCAAACCGAACCAAACTTAACCTGTTCGCCATTCAATTTCCTATCTAATGGTGTAATTTGTTTCGAGTTATCGATGTTAATGTTCCAACATTATAAACGCTCATATCTCAGTCAAATGTTAACCAATCGTCGAAATTCATACATTTTTAGAATCGCCTTTCAATTGTCTATCTAACCATGTAATTTTTTTAAAATAAATCGACTAGATTTTGAGTAATCGATGTAAACGTTCCAACATTATAAACGCTCATATCTCAGTCAAATGTTAACCAATCTTCAATATTGATATAGTTTTAGATTCGCCGTTCAATTTTCTATCTAACCATGTAATTTTTTTAAAATAAATCGACTAGATTTTGAGTAATCGATGTAAACGTTCCAACATTATAAACGCTCATATCTCAGTCAAATGTTAACCAATCTTCAATATTGATATAGTTTAAGATTCGCCGTTCAATTTTCTATCTAACGATGTAATTTTTTTTAAATAAATTGACTAGTTTTTGAGTAATCGATGTAAACGTTCCAACATTATAAACGCTCATATCTCAGTCAAATGTTAACCAATCTTAAATATTGATATAGTTTTAGATTCGCCGTTCAATTTTCTATCTAACGGTGTAATTTTTATAAAATAAATTGACTAGTTTTTGAGTAATCGATGTAAACGTTCCAACATTATAAACGCTCATATCTCAGTCAAATGTTAACCAATCTTCAATATTGATATAGTTTTAGATTCGCCGTTCAATTTTCTATCTAACGGTGTAATTTTGTATGTAACGATGTCTAAAAAAAAAAAAAAAAAAAAGGTCAGCCAACCAAACCGAACCAAACTTAACCTGTTCGCCATTCAATTTCCTATCTAATGGTGTAATTTGTTTCGAGTTATCGATGTAAATGTTCCAACATTATAAACGCTCATATCTCAGTCAAATGTTAACCAATCTTAAATATTGATATAGTTTTAGATTCGCCGTTCAATTTTCTATCTAACGGTGTAATTTTTTTAAATAAATCAACTAGTTTTTGAGAAATCGATGTAAACGTTCCAACATTATAAACGCTCATATCTCAGTCAAATGTTAACCAATCTTCAATATTGATATAGTTTTAGATTCGCCGTTCAATTTTCTATCTAACGGTGTAATTTTGTATGTAACGATGTCTAAAAAAAAAAAAAAAAAAAAGGTCAGCCAACCAAACCGAACCAAACTTAACCTGTTCGCCATTCAATTTCCTATCTAATGGTGTAATTTGTTTCGAGTTATCGATGTTAATGTTCCAACATTATAAACGCTCATATCTCAGTCAAATGTTAACCAATCGTCGAAATTCATACATTTTTAGAATCGCCTTTCAATTGTCTATCTAACCATGTAATTTTTTTAAAATAAATCGACTAGATTTTGAGTAATCGATGTAAACGTTCCAACATTATAAACGCTCATATCTCAGTCAAATGTTAACCAATCTTCAATATTGATATAGTTTAAGATTCGCCGTTTAATTTTCTATCTAACGATGTAATTTTTTTTAAATAAATTGACTAGTTTTTGAGTAATCGATGTAAACGTTCCAACATTATAAACGCTCATATCTCAGTCAAATGTTAACCAATCTTAAATATTGATATAGTTTTAGATTCGCCGTTCAATTTTCTATCTAACGGTGTAATTTTTATAAAATAAATTGACTAGTTTTTGAGTAATCGATGTAAACGTTCCAACATTATAAACGCTCATATCTCAGTCAAATGTTAACCAATCTTAAATATTGATATAGTTTTAGATTCGCCGTTCAATTTTCTATCTAACGGTGTAATTTTGTATGTAACGATGTCAAAAAAAAAAAAAAAAAAAAAGGTCAGCCAACCAAACCGAACCAAACTTAACCTGTTCGCCATTCAATTTCCTATCTAATGGTGTAATTTGTTTCGAGTTATCGATGTTAATGTTCCAACATTATAAACGCTCATATCTCAGTCAAATGTTAACCAATCTTAAATATTGATATAGTTTTAGATTCGCCGTTCAATTTTCTATCTAACGGTGTAATTTTTTTAAATAAATCAACTAGTTTTTGAGAAATCGATGTAAACGTTCCAACATTATAAACGCTCATATCTCAGTCAAATGTTAACCAATCTTCAATATTGATATAGTTTTAGATTCGCCGTTCAATTTTCTATCTAACGGTGTAATTTTGTATGTAACGATGTCTAAAAAAAAAAAAAAAAAAAAGGTCAGCCAACCAAACCGAACCAAACTTAACCTGTTCGCCATTCAATTTCCTATCTAATGGTGTAATTTGTTTCGAGTTATCGATGTTAATGTTCCAACATTATAAACGCTCATATCTCAGTCAAATGTTAACCAATCGTCGAAATTCATACATTTTTAGAATCGCCTTTCAATTGTCTATCTAACCATGTAATTTTTTTAAAATAAATCGACTAGATTTTGAGTAATCGATGTAAACGTTCCAACATTATAAACGCTCATATCTCAGTCAAATGTTAACCAATCTTCAATATTGATATAGTTTTAGATTCGCCGTTCAATTTTCTATCTAACGGTGTAATTTTGTATGTAACGATGTCTAAAAAAAAAAAAAAAAAAAAGGTCAGCCAACCAAACCGAACCAAACTTAACCTGTTCGCCATTCAATTTCCTATCTAATGGTGTAATTTGTTTCGAGTTATCGATGTAAATGTTCCAACACTATAAACGCCCATATCTCAGTCAAATGTTAACCAATCTTCAATATTGATATAGTTTTAGATTCGCCGTTCAATTTTCTATCTAACGGTGTAATTTTGTATGTAACGATGTCTAAAAAAAAAAAAAAAAAAAGGTCAGCCAACCAAACCGAACCAAACTTAACCTGTTCGCCATTCAATTTCCTATCTAATGGTGTAATTTGTTTCGAGTTATCGATGTTAATGTTCCAACATTATAAACGCTCATATCTCAGTCAAATGTTAACCAATCGTCGAAATTCATACATTTTTAGAATCGCCTTTCAATTCTCTATCTAACCATGTAATTTTTTTAAAATAAATCGACTAGATTTTGAGTAATCGATGTAAACGTTCCAACATTATAAACGCTCATATCTCAGTCAAATGTTAACCAATCTTCAATATTGATATAGTTTAAGATTCGCCGTTCAATTTTCTATCTAACGATGTAATTTTTTTAAAATAAATTGACTAGTTTTTGAGTAATCGATGTAAACGTTCCAACATTATAAACGCTCATATCTCAGTCAAATGTTAACCAATCTTAAATATTGATATAGTTTTAGATTCGCCGTTCAATTTTCTATCTAACGGTGTAATTTTTATAAAATAAATTGACTAGTTTTTGAGTAATCGATGTAAACGTTCCAACATTATAAACGCTCATATCGCAGTCAAATGTTAACCAATCTTAAATATTGATATAGTTTTAGATTCGCCGTTCAATTTTCTATCTAACGGTGTAATTTTGTATGTAACGATGTCAAAAAAAAAAAAAAAAAAAAAGGTCAGCCAACCAAACCGAACCAAACTTAACCTGTTCGCCATTCAATTTCCTATCTAATGGTGTAATTTGTTTCGAGTTATCGATGTAAATGTTCCAACATTATAAACGCTCATATCTCAGTCAAATGTTAACCAATCTTAAATATTGATATAGTTTTAGATTCGCCGTTCAATTTTCTATCTAACGGTGTAATTTTTTTAAATAAATCAACTAGTTTTTGAGAAATCGATGTAAACGTTCCAACATTATAAACGCTCATATCTCAGTCAAATGTTAACCAATCTTCAATATTGATATAGTTTTAGATTCGCCGTTCAATTTTCTATCTAACGGTGTAATTTTGTATGTAACGATGTCTAAAAAAAAAAAAAAAAAAAAGGTCAGCCAACCAAACCGAACCAAACTTAACCTGTTCGCCATTCAATTTCCTATCTAATGGTGTAATTTGTTTCGAGTTATCGATGTTAATGTTCCAACATTATAAACGCTCATATCTCAGTCAAATGTTAACCAATCGTCGAAATTCATACATTTTTAGAATCGCCTTTCAATTGTCTATCTAACCATGTAATTTTTTTAAAATAAATCGACTAGATTTTGAGTAATCGATGTAAACGTTCCAACATTATAAACGCTCATATCTCAGTCAAATGTTAACCAATCTTCAATATTGATATAGTTTAAGATTCGCCGTTTAATTTTCTATCTAACGATGTAATTTTTTTTAAATAAATTGACTAGTTTTTGAGTAATCGATGTAAACGTTCCAACATTATAAACGCTCATATCTCAGTCAAATGTTAACCAATCTTAAATATTGATATAGTTTTAGATTCGCCGTTCAATTTTCTATCTAACGGTGTAATTTTTATAAAATAAATTGACTAGTTTTTGAGTAATCGATGTAAACGTTCCAACATTATAAACGCTCATATCTCAGTCAAATGTTAACCAATCTTAAATATTGATATAGTTTTAGATTCGCCGTTCAATTTTCTATCTAACGGTGTAATTTTGTATGTAACGATGTCTAAAAAAAAAAAAAAAAAAAAGGTCAGCCAACCAAACCGAACCAAACTTAACCTGTTCGCCATTCAATTTCCTATCTAATGGTGTAATTTGTTTCGAGTTATCGATGTAAATGTTCCAACACTATAAACGCCCATATCTCAGTCAAATGTTAACCAATCTTAAATATTGATATAGTTTTAGATTCGCCGTTCAATTTTCTATCTAACCATGTAATTTTTTTAAAATAAATCGACTAGATTTTGAGTAATCGATGTAAACGTTCCAACATTATAAACGCTCATATCTCAGTCAAATGTTAACCAATCTTCAATATTGATATAGTTTAAGATTCGCCGTTCAATTTTCTATCTAACGATGTAATTTTTTTTAAATAAATTGACTAGTTTTTGAGTAATCGATGTAAACGTTCCAACATTATAAACGCTCATATCTCAGTCAAATGTTAACCAATCTTAAATATTGATATAGTTTTAGATTCGCCGTTCAATTTTCTATCTAACGGTGTAATTTTTTTAAAATAAATCGACTAGATTTTGAGTAATCGATGTAAACGTTCCAACATTATAAACGCTCATATCTCAGTCAAATGTTAACCAATCTTCAATATTGATATAGTTTTAGATTCGCCGTTCAATTTTCTATCTAACCATGTAATTTTTTTAAAATAAATCGACTAGATTTTGAGTAATCGATGTAAACGTTCCAACATTATAAACGCTCATATCTCAGTCAAATGTTAACCAATCTTCAATATTGATATAGTTTAAGATTCGCCGTTCAATTTTCTATCTAACGATGTAATTTTTTTTAAATAAATTGACTAGTTTTTGAGTAATCGATGTAAACGTTCCAACATTATAAACGCTCATATCTCAGTCAAATGTTAACCAATCTTAAATATTGATATAGTTTTAGATTCGCCGTTCAATTTTCTATCTAACCATGTAATTTTTTTAAAATAAATCGACTAGATTTTGAGTAATCGATGTAAACGTTCCAACATTATAAACGCTCATATCTCAGTCAAATGTTAACCAATCTTCAATATTGATATAGTTTAAGATTCGCCGTTCAATTTTCTATCTAACGATGTAATTTTTTTTAAATAAATTGACTAGTTTTTGAGTAATCGATGTAAACGTTCCAACATTATAAACGCTCATATCTCAGTCAAATGTTAACCAATCTTAAATATTGATATAGTTTTAGATTCGCCGTTCAATTTTCTATCTAACGGTGTAATTTTTTTAAAATAAATCGACTAGATTTTGAGTAATCGATGTAAACGTTCCAACATTATAAACGCTCATATCTCAGTCAAATGTTAACCAATCTTCAATATTGATATAGTTTTAGATTCGCCGTTCAATTTTCTATCTAACCATGTAATTTTTTTAAAATAAATCGACTAGATTTTGAGTAATCGATGTAAACGTTCCAACATTATAAACGCTCATATCTCAGTCAAATGTTAACCAATCTTCAATATTGATATAGTTTAAGATTCGCCGTTCAATTTTCTATCTAACGATGTAATTTTTTTTAAATAAATTGACTAGTTTTTGAGTAATCGATGTAAACGTTCCAACATTATAAACGCTCATATCTCAGTCAAATGTTAACCAATCTTAAATATTGATATAGTTTTAGATTCGCCGTTCAATTTTCTATCTAACCATGTAATTTTTTTAAAATAAATCGACTAGATTTTGAGTAATCGATGTAAACGTTCCAACATTATAAACGCTCATATCTCAGTCAAATGTTAACCAATCTTCAATATTGATATAGTTTAAGATTCGCCGTTCAATTTTCTATCTAACGATGTAATTTTTTTTAAATAAATTGACTAGTTTTTGAGTAATCGATGTAAACGTTCCAACATTATAAACGCTCATATCTCAGTCAAATGTTAACCAATCTTAAATATTGATATAGTTTTAGATTCGCCGTTCAATTTTCTATCTAACGGTGTAATTTTTATAAAATAAATTGACTAGTTTTTGAGTAATCGATGTAAACGTTCCAACATTATAAACGCTCATATCTCAGTCAAATGTTAACCAATCTTAAATATTGATATAGTTTTAGATTCGCCGTTCAATTTTCTATCTAACGGTGTAATTTTGTATGTAACGATGTCTAAAAAAAAAAAAAAAAAAAAGGTCAGCCAACCAAACCGAACCAAACTTAACCTGTTCGCCATTCAATTTCCTATCTAATGGTGTAATTTGTTTCGAGTTATCGATGTAAATGTTCCAACATTATAAACGCTCATATCTCAGTCAAATGTTAACCAATCTTAAATATTGATATAGTTTTAGATTCGCCGTTCAATTTTCTATCAAATGGTGTAATTTTTTTAAATAAATCAACTAGTTTTTGAGAAATCGATGTAAACGTTCCAACATTATAAACGCTCATATCTCAGTCAAATGTTAACCAATCTTCAATATTGATATAGTTTTAGATTCGCCGTTCAATTTTCTATCTAACGGTGTAATTTTGTATGTAACGATGTCTAAAAAAAAAAAAAAAAAAAAGGTCAGCCAACCAAACCGAACCAAACTTAACCTGTTCGCCATTCAATTTCCTATCTAATGGTGTAATTTGTTTCGAGTTATCGATGTTAATGTTCCAACATTATAAACGCTCATATCTCAGTCAAATGTTAACCAATCGTCGAAATTCATACATTTTTAGAATCGCCTTTCAATTGTCTATCTAACCATGTAATTTTTTTAAAATAAATCGACTAGATTTTGAGTAATCGATGTAAACGTTCCAACATTATAAACGCTCATATCTCAGTCAAATGTTAACCAATCTTCAATATTGATATAGTTTAAGATTCGCCGTTTAATTTTCTATCTAACGATGTAATTTTTTTTAAATAAATTGACTAGTTTTTGAGTAATCGATGTAAACGTTCCAACATTATAAACGCTCATATCTCAGTCAAATGTTAACCAATCTTAAATATTGATATAGTTTTAGATTCGCCGTTCAATTTTCTATCTAACGGTGTAATTTTTATAAAATAAATTGACTAGTTTTTGAGTAATCGATGTAAACGTTCCAACATTATAAACGCTCATATCTCAGTCAAATGTTAACCAATCTTAAATATTGATATAGTTTTAGATTCGCCGTTCAATTTTCTATCTAACGGTGTAATTTTGTATGTAACGATGTCAAAAAAAAAAAAAAAAAAAAAGGTCAGCCAACCAAACCGAACCAAACTTAACCTGTTCGCCATTCAATTTCCTATCTAATGGTGTAATTTGTTTCGAGTTATCGATGTTAATGTTCCAACATTATAAACGCTCATATCTCAGTCAAATGTTAACCAATCTTAAATATTGATATAGTTTTAGATTCGCCGTTCAATTTTCTATCTAACGGTGTAATTTTTTTAAATAAATCAACTAGTTTTTGAGAAATCGATGTAAACGTTCCAACATTATAAACGCTCATATCTCAGTCAAATGTTAACCAATCTTCAATATTGATATAGTTTTAGATTCGCCGTTCAATTTTCTATCTAACGGTGTAATTTTGTATGTAACGATGTCTAAAAAAAAAAAAAAAAAAAAGGTCAGCCAACCAAACCGAACCAAACTTAACCTGTTCCCCATTCAATTTCCTATCTAATGGTGTAATTTGTTTCGAGTTATCGATGTTAATGTTCCAACATTATAAACGCTCATATCTCAGTCAAATGTTAACCAATCGTCGAAATTCATACATTTTTAGAATCGCCTTTCAATTGTCTATCTAACCATGTAATTTTTTTAAAATAAATCGACTAGATTTTGAGTAATCGATGTAAACGTTCCAACATTATAAACGCTCATATCTCAGTCAAATGTTAACCAATCTTCAATATTGATATAGTTTTAGATTCGCCGTTCAATTTTCTATCTAACGGTGTAATTTTGTATGTAACGATGTCTAAAAAAAAAAAAAAAAAAAAGGTCAGCCAACCAAACCGAACCAAACTTAACCTGTTCGCCATTCAATTTCCTATCTAATGGTGTAATTTGTTTCGAGTTATCGATGTAAATGTTCCAACACTATAAACGCCCATATCTCAGTCAAATGTTAACCAATCTTCAATATTGATATAGTTTTAGATTCGCCGTTCAATTTTCTATCTAACGGTGTAATTTTGTATGTAACGATGTCTAAAAAAAAAAAAAAAAAAAGGTCAGCCAACCAAACCGAACCAAACTTAACCTGTTCGCCATTCAATTTCCTATCTAATGGTGTAATTTGTTTCGAGTTATCGATGTTAATGTTCCAACATTATAAACGCTCATATCTCAGTCAAATGTTAACCAATCGTCGAAATTCATACATTTTTAGAATCGCCTTTCAATTCTCTATCTAACCATGTAATTTTTTTAAAATAAATCGACTAGATTTTGAGTAATCGATGTAAACGTTCCAACATTATAAACGCTCATATCTCAGTCAAATGTTAACCAATCTTCAATATTGATATAGTTTAAGATTCGCCGTTCAATTTTCTATCTAACGATGTAATTTTTTTTAAATAAATTGACTAGTTTTTGAGTAATCGATGTAAACGTTCCAACATTATAAACGCTCATATCTCAGTCAAATGTTAACCAATCTTAAATATTGATATAGTTTTAGATTCGCCGTTCAATTTTCTATCTAACGGTGTAATTTTTATAAAATAAATTGACTAGTTTTTGAGTAATCGATGTAAACGTTCCAACATTATAAACGCTCATATCTCAGTCAAATGTTAACCAATCTTAAATATTGATATAGTTTTAGATTCGCCGTTCAATTTTCTATCTAACGGTGTAATTTTGTATGTAACGATGTCTAAAAAAAAAAAAAAAAAAAAGGTCAGCCAACCAAACCGAACCAAACTTAACCTGTTCGCCATTCAATTTCCTATCTAATGGTGTAATTTGTTTCGAGTTATCGATGTAAATGTTCCAACATTATAAACGCTCATATCTCAGTCAAATGTTAACCAATCTTAAATATTGATATAGTTTTAGATTCGCCGTTCAATTTTCTATCTAACGGTGTAATTTTTTTAAATAAATCAACTAGTTTTTGAGAAATCGATGTAAACGTTCCAACATTATAAACGCTCATATCTCAGTCAAATGTTAACCAATCTTCAATATTGATATAGTTTTAGATTCGCCGTTCAATTTTCTATCTAACGGTGTAATTTTGTATGTAACGATGTCTAAAAAAAAAAAAAAAAAAAAGGTCAGCCAACCAAACCGAACCAAACTTAACCTGTTCGCCATTCAATTTCCTATCTAATGGTGTAATTTGTTTCGAGTTATCGATGTTAATGTTCCAACATTATAAACGCTCATATCTCAGTCAAATGTTAACCAATCGTCGAAATTCATACATTTTTAGAATCGCCTTTCAATTGTCTATCTAACCATGTAATTTTTTTAAAATAAATCGACTAGATTTTGAGTAATCGATGTAAACGTTCCAACATTATAAACGCTCATATCTCAGTCAAATGTTAACCAATCTTCAATATTGATATAGTTTAAGATTCGCCGTTCAATTTTCTATCTAACGATGTAATTTTTTTTAAATAAATTGACTAGTTTTTGAGTAATCGATGTAAACGTTCCAACATTATAAACGCTCATATCTCAGTCAAATGTTAACCAATCTTAAATATTGATATAGTTTTAGATTCGCCGTTCAATTTTCTATCTAACGGTGTAATTTTTATAAAATAAATTGACTAGTTTTTGAGTAATCGATGTAAACGTTCCAACATTATAAACGCTCATATCTCAGTCAAATGTTAACCAATCTTAAATATTGATATAGTTTTAGATTCGCCGTTCAATTTTCTATCTAACGGTGTAATTTTGTATGTAACGATGTCAAAAAAAAAAAAAAAAAAAAAGGTCAGCCAACCAAACCGAACCAAACTTAACCTGTTCGCCATTCAATTTCCTATCTAATGGTGTAATTTGTTTCGAGTTATCGATGTTAATGTTCCAACATTATAAACGCTCATATCTCAGTCAAATGTTAACCAATCTTAAATATTGATATAGTTTTAGATTCGCCGTTCAATTTTCTATCTAACGGTGTAATTTTTTTAAATAAATCAACTAGTTTTTGAGAAATCGATGTAAACGTTCCAACATTATAAACGCTCATATCTCAGTCAAATGTTAACCAATCTTCAATATTGATATAGTTTTAGATTCGCCGTTCAATTTTCTATCTAACGGTGTAATTTTGTATGTAACGATGTCTAAAAAAAAAAAAAAAAAAAGGTCAGCCAACCAAACCGAACCAAACTTAACCTGTTCGCCATTCAATTTCCTATCTAATGGTGTAATTTGTTTCGAGTTATCGATGTTAATGTTCCAACATTATAAACGCTCATATCTCAGTCAAATGTTAACCAATCGTCGAAATTCATACATTTTTAGAATCGCCTTTCAATTGTCTATCTAACCATGTAATTTTTTTAAAATAAATCGACTAGATTTTGAGTAATCGATGTAAACGTTCCAACATTATAAACGCTCATATCTCAGTCAAATGTTAACCAATCTTCAATATTGATATAGTTTTAGATTCGCCGTTCAATTTTCTATCTAACGGTGTAATTTTGTATGTAACGATGTCTAAAAAAAAAAAAAAAAAAAAGGTCAGCCAACCAAACCGAACCAAACTTAACCTGTTCGCCATTCAATTTCCTATCTAATGGTGTAATTTGTTTCGAGTTATCGATGTAAATGTTCCAACACTATAAACGCCCATATCTCAGTCAAATGTTAACCAATCTTCAATATTGATATAGTTTTAGATTCGCCGTTCAATTTTCTATCTAACGGTGTAATTTTGTATGTAACGATGTCTAAAAAAAAAAAAAAAAAAAAGGTCAGCCAACCAAACCGAACCAAACTTAACCTGTTCGCCATTCAATTTCCTATCTAATGGTGTAATTTGTTTCGAGTTATCGATGTTAATGTTCCAACATTATAAACGCTCATATCTCAGTCAAATGTTAACCAATCGTCGAAATTCATACATTTTTAGAATCGCCTTTCAATTGTCTATCTAACCATGTAATTTTTTTAAAATAAATCGACTAGATTTTGAGTAATCGATGTAAACGTTCCAACATTATAAACGCTCATATCTCAGTCAAATGTTAACCAATCTTCAATATTGATATAGTTTTAGATTCGCCGTTCAATTTTCTATCTAACGGTGTAATTTTGTATGTAACGATGTCTAAAAAAAAAAAAAAAAAAAAGGTCAGCCAACCAAACCGAACCAAACTTAACCTGTTCGCCATTCAATTTCCTATCTAATGGTGTAATTTGTTTCGAGTTATCGATGTTAATGTTCCAACATTATAAACGCTCATATCTCAGTCAAATGTTAACCAATCGTCGAAATTCATACATTTTTAGAATCGCCTTTCAATTCTCTATCTAACGATGTAATTTTTTTAAATAAATCAACTAGTTTTTGAGAAATCGATGTAAACGTTCCAACATTATAAACGCTCATATCTCAGTCAAATGTTAACCAATCTTCAATATTGATATAGTTTTAGATTCGCCGTTCAATTTTCTATCTAACGGTGTAATTTTGTATGTAACGATGTCTAAAAAAAAAAAAAAAAAAAAGGTCAGCCAACCAAACCGAACCAAACTTAACCTGTTCGCCATTCAATTTCCTATCTAATGGTGTAATTTGTTTCGAGTTATCGATGTTAATGTTCCAACATTATAAACGCTCATATCTCAGTCAAATGTTAACCAATCGTCGAAATTCATACATTTTTAGAATCGCCTTTCAATTGTCTATCTAACCATGTAATTTTTTTAAAATAAATCGACTAGATTTTGAGTAATCGATGTAAACGTTCCAACATTATAAACGCTCATATCTCAGTCAAATGTTAACCAATCTTCAATATTGATATAGTTTAAGATTCGCCGTTTAATTTTCTATCTAACGATGTAATTTTTTTTAAATAAATTGACTAGTTTTTGAGTAATCGATGTAAACGTTCCAACATTATAAACGCTCATATCTCAGTCAAATGTTAACCAATCTTCAATATTGATATAGTTTAAGATTCGCCGTTTAATTTTCTATCTAACGATGTAATTTTTTTTAAATAAATTGACTAGTTTTTGAGTAATCGATGTAAACGTTCCAACATTATAAACGCTCATATCTCAGTCAAATGTTAACCAATCTTCAATATTGATATAGTTTTAGATTCGCCGTTCAATTTTCTATCTAACGGTGTAATTTTGTATGTAACGATGTCTAAAAAAAAAAAAAAAAAAAAAGGTCAGCCAACCAAACCGAACCAAACTTAACCTGTTCGCCATTCAATTTCCTATCTAATGGTGTAATTTGTTTCGAGTTATCGATGTAAATGTTCCAACACTATAAACGCCCATATCTCAGTCAAATGTTAACCAATCTTCAATATTGATATAGTTTTAGATTCGCCGTTCAATTTTCTATCTAACGGTGTAATTTTGTATGTAACGATGTCTAAAAAAAAAAAAAAAAAAAAGGTCAGCCAACCAAACCGAACCAAACTTAACCTGTTCGCCATTCAATTTCCTATCTAATGGTGTAATTTGTTTCGAGTTATCGATGTTAATGTTCCAACATTATAAACGCTCATATCTCAGTCAAATGTTAACCAATCGTCGAAATTCATACATTTTTAGAATCGCCTTTCAATTCTCTATCTAACCATGTAATTTTTTTAAAATAAATCGACTAGATTTTGAGTAATCGATGTAAACGTTCCAACATTATAAACGCTCATATCTCAGTCAAATGTTAACCAATCTTCAATATTGATATAGTTTAAGATTCGCCGTTCAATTTTCTATCTAACGATGTAATTTTTTTTAAATAAATTGACTAGTTTTTGAGTAATCGATGTAAACGTTCCAACATTATAAACGCTCATATCTCAGTCAAATGTTAACCAATCTTAAATATTGATATAGTTTTAGATTCGCCGTTCAATTTTCTATCTAACGGTGTAATTTTTATAAAATAAATTGACTAGTTTTTGAGTAATCGATGTAAACGTTCCAACATTATAAACGCTCATATCTCAGTCAAATGTTAACCAATCTTAAATATTGATATAGTTTTAGATTCGCCGTTCAATTTTCTATCTAACGGTGTAATTTTGTATGTAACGATGTCTAAAAAAAAAAAAAAAAAAAAAGGTCAGCCAACCAAACCGAACCAAACTTAACCTGTTCGCCATTCAATTTCCTATCTAATGGTGTAATTTGTTTCGAGTTATCGATGTAAATGTTCCAACATTATAAACGCTCATATCTCAGTCAAATGTTAACCAATCTTAAATATTGATATAGTTTTAGATTCGCCGTTCAATTTTCTATCTAACGGTGTAATTTTTTTAAATAAATCAACTAGTTTTTGAGAAATCGATGTAAACGTTCCAACATTATAAACGCTCATATCTCAGTCAAATGTTAACCAATCTTCAATATTGATATAGTTTTAGATTCGCCGTTCAATTTTCTATCTAACGGTGTAATTTTGTATGTAACGATGTCTAAAAAAAAAAAAAAAAAAAAGGTCAGCCAACCAAACCGAACCAAACTTAACCTGTTCGCCATTCAATTTCCTATCTAATGGTGTAATTTGTTTCGAGTTATCGATGTTAATGTTCCAACATTATAAACGCTCATATCTCAGTCAAATGTTAACCAATCGTCGAAATTCATACATTTTTAGAATCGCCTTTCAATTGTCTATCTAACCATGTAATTTTTTTAAAATAAATCGACTAGATTTTGAGTAATCGATGTAAACGTTCCAACATTATAAACGCTCATATCTCAGTCAAATGTTAACCAATCTTCAATATTGATATAGTTTAAGATTCGCCGTTTAATTTTCTATCTAACGATGTAATTTTTTTTAAATAAATTGACTAGTTTTTGAGTAATCGATGTAAACGTTCCAACATTATAAACGCTCATATCTCAGTCAAATGTTAACCAATCTTAAATATTGATATAGTTTTAGATTCGCCGTTCAATTTTCTATCTAACGGTGTAATTTTTATAAAATAAATTGACTAGTTTTTGAGTAATCGATGTAAACGTTCCAACATTATAAACGCTCATATCTCAGTCAAATGTTAACCAATCTTAAATATTGATATAGTTTTAGATTCGCCGTTCAATTTTCTATCTAACGGTGTAATTTTTATAAAATAAATTGACTAGTTTTTGAGTAATCGATGTAAACGTTCCAACATTATAAACGCTCATATCTCAGTCAAATGTTAACCAATCTTCAATATTGATATAGTTTTAGATTCGCCGTTCAATTTTCTATCTAACGGTGTAATTTTGTATGTAACGATGTCTAAAAAAAAAAAAAAAAAAAAGGTCAGCCAACCAAACCGAACCAAACTTAACCTGTTCGCCATTCAATTTCCTATCTAATGGTGTAATTTGTTTCGAGTTATCGATGTAAATGTTCCAACACTATAAACGCCCATATCTCAGTCAAATGTTAACCAATCTTCAATATTGATATAGTTTTAGATTCGCCGTTCAATTTTCTATCTAACGGTGTAATTTTGTATGTAACGATGTCTAAAAAAAAAAAAAAAAAAAAGGTCAGCCAACCAAACCGAACCAAACTTAACCTGTTCGCCATTCAATTTCCTATCTAATGGTGTAATTTGTTTCGAGTTATCGATGTTAATGTTCCAACATTATAAACGCTCATATCTCAGTCAAATGTTAACCAATCGTCGAAATTCATACATTTTTAGAATCGCCTTTCAATTGTCTATCTAACCATGTAATTTTTTTAAAATAAATCGACTAGATTTTGAGTAATCGATGTAAACGTTCCAACATTATAAACGCTCATATCTCAGTCAAATGTTAACCAATCTTCAATATTGATATAGTTTTAGATTCGCCGTTCAATTTTCTATCTAACGGTGTAATTTTGTATGTAACGATGTCTAAAAAAAAAAAAAAAAAAAAGGTCAGCCAACCAAACCGAACCAAACTTAACCTGTTCGCCATTCAATTTCCTATCTAATGGTGTAATTTGTTTCGAGTTATCGATGTTAATGTTCCAACATTATAAACGCTCATATCTCAGTCAAATGTTAACCAATCGTCGAAATTCATACATTTTTAGAATCGCCTTTCAATTCTCTATCTAACGATGTAATTTTTTTAAATAAATCAACTAGTTTTTGAGAAATCGATGTAAACGTTCCAACATTATAAACGCTCATATCTCAGTCAAATGTTAACCAATCTTCAATATTGATATAGTTTTAGATTCGCCGTTCAATTTTCTATCTAACGGTGTAATTTTGTATGTAACGATGTCTAAAAAAAAAAAAAAAAAAAAGGTCAGCCAACCAAACCGAACCAAACTTAACCTGTTCGCCATTCAATTTCCTATCTAATGGTGTAATTTGTTTCGAGTTATCGATGTTAATGTTCCAACATTATAAACGCTCATATCTCAGTCAAATGTTAACCAATCGTCGAAATTCATACATTTTTAGAATCGCCTTTCAATTGTCTATCTAACCATGTAATTTTTTTAAAATAAATCGACTAGATTTTGAGTAATCGATGTAAACGTTCCAACATTATAAACGCTCATATCTCAGTCAAATGTTAACCAATCTTCAATATTGATATAGTTTAAGATTCGCCGTTTAATTTTCTATCTAACGATGTAATTTTTTTTAAATAAATTGACTAGTTTTTGAGTAATCGATGTAAACGTTCCAACATTATAAACGCTCATATCTCAGTCAAATGTTAACCAATCTTCAATATTGATATAGTTTAAGATTCGCCGTTTAATTTTCTATCTAACGATGTAATTTTTTTTAAATAAATTGACTAGTTTTTGAGTAATCGATGTAAACGTTCCAACATTATAAACGCTCATATCTCAGTCAAATGTTAACCAATCTTCAATATTGATATAGTTTTAGATTCGCCGTTCAATTTTCTATCTAACGGTGTAATTTTGTATGTAACGATGTCTAAAAAAAAAAAAAAAAAAAAGGTCAGCCAACCAAACCGAACCAAACTTAACCTGTTCGCCATTCAATTTCCTATCTAATGGTGTAATTTGTTTCGAGTTATCGATGTAAATGTTCCAACACTATAAACGCCCATATCTCAGTCAAATGTTAACCAATCTTCAATATTGATATAGTTTTAGATTCGCCGTTCAATTTTCTATCTAACGGTGTAATTTTGTATGTAACGATGTCTAAAAAAAAAAAAAAAAAAAAGGTCAGCCAACCAAACCGAACCAAACTTAACCTGTTCGCCATTCAATTTCCTATCTAATGGTGTAATTTGTTTCGAGTTATCGATGTTAATGTTCCAACATTATAAACGCTCATATCTCAGTCAAATGTTAACCAATCGTCGAAATTCATACATTTTTAGAATCGCCTTTCAATTCTCTATCTAACCATGTAATTTTTTTAAAATAAATCGACTAGATTTTGAGTAATCGATGTAAACGTTCCAACATTATAAACGCTCATATCTCAGTCAAATGTTAACCAATCTTCAATATTGATATAGTTTAAGATTCGCCGTTCAATTTTCTATCTAACGATGTAATTTTTTTTAAATAAATTGACTAGTTTTTGAGTAATCGATGTAAACGTTCCAACATTATAAACGCTCATATCTCAGTCAAATGTTAACCAATCTTAAATATTGATATAGTTTTAGATTCGCCGTTCAATTTTCTATCTAACGGTGTAATTTTTATAAAATAAATTGACTAGTTTTTGAGTAATCGATGTAAACGTTCCAACATTATAAACGCTCATATCTCAGTCAAATGTTAACCAATCTTAAATATTGATATAGTTTTAGATTCGCCGTTCAATTTTCTATCTAACGGTGTAATTTTGTATGTAACGATGTCAAAAAAAAAAAAAAAAAAAAAAGGTCAGCCAACCAAACCGAACCAAACTTAACCTGTTCGCCATTCAATTTCCTATCTAATGGTGTAATTTGTTTCGAGTTATCGATGTAAATGTTCCAACATTATAAACGCTCATATCTCAGTCAAATGTTAACCAATCTTAAATATTGATATAGTTTTAGATTCGCCGTTCAATTTTCTATCTAACGGTGTAATTTTTTTAAATAAATCAACTAGTTTTTGAGAAATCGATGTAAACGTTCCAACATTATAAACGCTCATATCTCAGTCAAATGTTAACCAATCTTCAATATTGATATAGTTTTAGATTCGCCGTTCAATTTTCTATCTAACGGTGTAATTTTGTATGTAACGATGTCTAAAAAAAAAAAAAAAAAAAAGGTCAGCCAACCAAACCGAACCAAACTTAACCTGTTCGCCATTCAATTTCCTATCTAATGGTGTAATTTGTTTCGAGTTATCGATGTTAATGTTCCAACATTATAAACGCTCATATCTCAGTCAAATGTTAACCAATCGTCGAAATTCATACATTTTTAGAATCGCCTTTCAATTGTCTATCTAACCATGTAATTTTTTTAAAATAAATCGACTAGATTTTGAGTAATCGATGTAAACGTTCCAACATTATAAACGCTCATATCTCAGTCAAATGTTAACCAATCTTCAATATTGATATAGTTTAAGATTCGCCGTTTAATTTTCTATCTAACGATGTAATTTTTTTTAAATAAATTGACTAGTTTTTGAGTAATCGATGTAAACGTTCCAACATTATAAACGCTCATATCTCAGTCAAATGTTAACCAATCTTAAATATTGATATAGTTTTAGATTCGCCGTTCAATTTTCTATCTAACGGTGTAATTTTTATAAAATAAATTGACTAGTTTTTGAGTAATCGATGTAAACGTTCCAACATTATAAACGCTCATATCTCAGTCAAATGTTAACCAATCTTAAATATTGATATAGTTTTAGATTCGCCGTTCAATTTTCTATCTAACGGTGTAATTTTTATAAAATAAATTGACTAGTTTTTGAGTAATCGATGTAAACGTTCCAACATTATAAACGCTCATATCTCAGTCAAATGTTAACCAATCTTCAATATTGATATAGTTTTAGATTCGCCGTTCAATTTTCTATCTAACGGTGTAATTTTGTATGTAACGATGTCTAAAAAAAAAAAAAAAAAAAAAGGTCAGCCAACCAAACCGAACCAAACTTAACCTGTTCGCCATTCAATTTCCTATCTAATGGTGTAATTTGTTTCGAGTTATCGATGTAAATGTTCCAACACTATAAACGCCCATATCTCAGTCAAATGTTAACCAATCTTCAATATTGATATAGTTTTAGATTCGCCGTTCAATTTTCTATCTAACGGTGTAATTTTGTATGTAACGATGTCTAAAAAAAAAAAAAAAAAAAGGTCAGCCAACCAAACCGAACCAAACTTAACCTGTTCGCCATTCAATTTCCTATCTAATGGTGTAATTTGTTTCGAGTTATCGATGTTAATGTTCCAACATTATAAACGCTCATATCTCAGTCAAATGTTAACCAATCGTCGAAATTCATACATTTTTAGAATCGCCGTTCAATTTTCTATCTAACGGTGTAATTTTTTTAAATAAATCAACTAGTTTTTGAGAAATCGATGTAAACGTTCCAACATTATAAACGCTCATATCTCAGTCAAATGTTAACCAATCTTCAATATTGATATAGTTTTAGATTCGCCGTTCAATTTTCTATCTAACGGTGTAATTTTGTATGTAACGATGTCTAAAAAAAAAAAAAAAAAAAAGGTCAGCCAACCAAACCGAACCAAACTTAACCTGTTCGCCATTCAATTTCCTATCTAATGGTGTAATTTGTTTCGAGTTATCGATGTTAATGTTCCAACATTATAAACGCTCATATCTCAGTCAAATGTTAACCAATCGTCGAAATTCATACATTTTTAGAATCGCCGTTCAATTTTCTATCTAACGGTGTAATTTTTTTAAATAAATCAACTAGTTTTTGAGAAATCGATGTAAACGTTCCAACATTATAAACGCTCATATCTCAGTCAAATGTTAACCAATCTTCAATATTGATATAGTTTTAGATTCGCCGTTCAATTTTCTATCTAACGGTGTAATTTTGTATGTAACGATGTCTAAAAAAAAAAAAAAAAAAAAGGTCAGCCAACCAAACCGAACCAAACTTAACCTGTTCGCCATTCAATTTCCTATCTAATGGTGTAATTTGTTTCGAGTTATCGATGTAAATGTTCCAACACTATAAACGCCCATATCTCAGTCAAATGTTAACCAATCTTCAATATTGATATAGTTTTAGATTCGCCGTTCAATTTTCTATCTAACGGTGTAATTTTGTATGTAACGATGTCTAAAAAAAAAAAAAAAAAAAAGGTCAGCCAACCAAACCGAACCAAACTTAACCTGTTCGCCATTCAATTTCCTATCTAATGGTGTAATTTGTTTCGAGTTATCGATGTTAATGTTCCAACATTATAAACGCTCATATCTCAGTCAAATGTTAACCAATCGTCGAAATTCATACATTTTTAGAATCGCCTTTCAATTGTCTATCTAACCATGTAATTTTTTTAAAATAAATCGACTAGATTTTGAGTAATCGATGTAAACGTTCCAACATTATAAACGCTCATATCTCAGTCAAATGTTAACCAATCTTCAATATTGATATAGTTTAAGATTCGCCGTTTAATTTTCTATCTAACGATGTAATTTTTTTTAAATAAATTGACTAGTTTTTGAGTAATCGATGTAAACGTTCCAACATTATAAACGCTCATATCTCAGTCAAATGTTAACCAATCTTAAATATTGATATAGTTTTAGATTCGCCGTTCAATTTTCTATCTAACGGTGTAATTTTTATAAAATAAATTGACTAGTTTTTGAGTAATCGATGTAAACGTTCCAACATTATAAACGCTCATATCTCAGTCAAATGTTAACCAATCTTAAATATTGATATAGTTTTAGATTCGCCGTTCAATTTTCTATCTAACGGTGTAATTTTGTATGTAACGATGTCAAAAAAAAAAAAAAAAAAAAAGGTCAGCCAACCAAACCGAACCAAACTTAACCTGTTCGCCATTCAATTTCCTATCTAATGGTGTAATTTGTTTCGAGTTATCGATGTAAACGTTCCAACATTATAAACGCTCATATCTCAGTCAAATGTTAACCAATCTTAAATATTGATATAGTTTTAGATTCGCCGTTCAATTTTCTATCTAACGGTGTAATTTTTTTAAATAAATCAACTAGTTTTTGAGAAATCGATGTAAACGTTCCAACATTATAAACGCTCATATCTCAGTCAAATGTTAACCAATCTTCAATATTGATATAGTTTTAGATTCGCCGTTCAATTTTCTATCTAACGGTGTAATTTTGTATGTAACGATGTCTAAAAAAAAAAAAAAAAAAAAGGTCAGCCAACCAAACCGAACCAAACTTAACCTGTTCGCCATTCAATTTCCTATCTAATGGTGTAATTTGTTTCGAGTTATCGATGTTAATGTTCCAACATTATAAACGCTCATATCTCAGTCAAATGTTAACCAATCGTCGAAATTCATACATTTTTAGAATCGCCTTTCAATTGTCTATCTAACCATGTAATTTTTTTAAAATAAATCGACTAGATTTTGAGTAATCGATGTAAACGTTCCAACATTATAAACGCTCATATCTCAGTCAAATGTTAACCAATCTTCAATATTGATATAGTTTAAGATTCGCCGTTTAATTTTCTATCTAACGATGTAATTTTTTTTAAATAAATTGACTAGTTTTTGAGTAATCGATGTAAACGTTCCAACATTATAAACGCTCATATCTCAGTCAAATGTTAACCAATCTTAAATATTGATATAGTTTTAGATTCGCCGTTCAATTTTCTATCTAACGGTGTAATTTTGTATGTAACGATGTCAAAAAAAAAAAAAAAAAAAAAGGTCAGCCAACCAAACCGAACCAAACTTAACCTGTTCGCCATTCAATTTCCTATCTAATGGTGTAATTTGTTTCGAGTTATCGATGTAAATGTTCCAACATTATAAACGCTCATATCTCAGTCAAATGTTAACCAATCTTAAATATTGATATAGTTTTAGATTCGCCGTTCAATTTTCTATCTAACGGTGTAATTTTTTTAAATAAATCAACTAGTTTTTGAGAAATCGATGTAAACGTTCCAACATTATAAACGCTCATATCTCAGTCAAATGTTAACCAATCTTCAATATTGATATAGTTTTAGATTCGCCGTTCAATTTTCTATCTAACGGTGTAATTTTGTATGTAACGATGTCTAAAAAAAAAAAAAAAAAAAAGGTCAGCCAACCAAACCGAACCAAACTTAACCTGTTCGCCATTCAATTTCCTATCTAATGGTGTAATTTGTTTCGAGTTATCGATGTTAATGTTCCAACATTATAAACGCTCATATCTCAGTCAAATGTTAACCAATCGTCGAAATTCATACATTTTTAGAATCGCCTTTCAATTGTCTATCTAACCATGTAATTTTTTTAAAATAAATCGACTAGATTTTGAGTAATCGATGTAAACGTTCCAACATTATAAACGCTCATATCTCAGTCAAATGTTAACCAATCTTCAATATTGATATAGTTTAAGATTCGCCGTTTAATTTTCTATCTAACGATGTAATTTTTTTTAAATAAATTGACTAGTTTTTGAGTAATCGATGTAAACGTTCCAACATTATAAACGCTCATATCTCAGTCAAATGTTAACCAATCTTAAATATTGATATAGTTTTAGATTCGCCGTTCAATTTTCTATCTAACGGTGTAATTTTTATAAAATAAATTGACTAGTTTTTGAGTAATCGATGTAAACGTTCCAACATTATAAACGCTCATATCTCAGTCAAATGTTAACCAATCTTAAATATTGATATAGTTTTAGATTCGCCGTTCAATTTTCTACCAAACGGTGTAATTTTGTATGTAACGATGTCTAAAAAAAAAAAAAAAAAAAAGGTCAGCCAACCAAACCGAACCAAACTTAACCTGTTCGCCATTCAATTTCCTATCTAATGGTGTAATTTGTTTCGAGTTATCGATGTAAATGTTCCAACATTATAAACGCTCATATCTCAGTCAAATGTTAACCAATCTTAAATATTGATATAGTTTTAGATTCGCCGTTCAATTTTCTATCTAACGGTGTAATTTTTTTAAATAAATCAACTAGTTTTTGAGAAATCGATGTAAACGTTCCAACATTATAAACGCTCATATCTCAGTCAAATGTTAACCAATCTTCAATATTGATATAGTTTTAGATTCGCCGTTCAATTTTCTATCTAACGGTGTAATTTTGTATGTAACGATGTCTAAAAAAAAAAAAAAAAAAAAGGTCAGCCAACCAAACCGAACCAAACTAAACCTGTTCGCCATTCAATTTCCTATCTAATGGTGTAATTTGTTTCGGGTTATCGATGTTAATGTTCCAACATTATAAACGCTCATATCTCAGTCAAATGTTAACCAATCGTCGAAATTCATACATTTTTAGAATCGCCTTTCAATTGTCTATCTAACCATGTAATTTTTTTAAAATAAATCGACTAGATTTTGAGTAATCGATGTAAACGTTCCAACATTATAAACGCTCATATCTCAGTCAAATGTTAACCAATCTTCAATATTGATATAGTTTAAGATTCGCCGTTTAATTTTCTATCTAACGATGTAATTTTTTTTAAATAAATTGACTAGTTTTTGAGTAATCGATGTAAACGTTCCAACATTATAAACGCTCATATCTCAGTCAAATGTTAACCAATCTTAAATATTGATATAGTTTTAGATTCGCCGTTCAATTTTCTATCTAACGGTGTAATTTTTATAAAATAAATTGACTAGTTTTTGAGTAATCGATGTAAACGTTCCAACATTATAAACGCTCATATCTCAGTCAAATGTTAACCAATCTTCAATATTGATATAGTTTAAGATTCGCCGTTCAATTTTCTATCTAACGATGTAATTTTTTTTAAATAAATTGACTAGATTTTGAGTAATCGATGTAAACGTTCCAACATTATAAACGCTCATATCTCAGTCAAATGTTAACCAATCTTCAATATTGATATAGTTTAAGATTCGCCGTTCAATTTTCTATCTAACGATGTAATTTTTTTTAAATAAATTGACTAGTTTTTGAGTAATCGATGTAAACGTTCCAACATTATAAACGCTCATATCTCAGTCAAATGTTAACCAATCTTAAATATTGATATAGTTTTAGATTCGCCGTTCAATTTTCTATCTAACGGTGTAATTTTGTATGTAACGATGTCTAAAAAAAAAAAAAAAAAAAAGGTCAGCCAACCAAACCGAACCAAACTTAACCTGTTCGCCATTCAATTTCCTATCTAATGGTGTAATTTGTTTCGAGTTATCGATGTAAATGTTCCAACATTATAAACGCTCATATCTCAGTCAAATGTTAACCAATCTTCAATATTGATATAGTTTAAGATTCGCCGTTTAATTTTCTATCTAACGATGTAATTTTTTTTAAATAAATTGACTAGTTTTTGAGTAATCGATGTAAACGTTCCAACATTATAAACGCTCATATCTCAGTCAAATGTTAACCAATCTTCAATATTGATATAGTTTAAGATTCGCCGTTTAATTTTCTATCTAACGATGTAATTTTTTTTAAATAAATTGACTAGTTTTTGAGTAATCGATGTAAACGTTCCAACATTATAAACGCTCATATCTCAGTCAAATGTTAACCAATCTTAAATATTGATATAGTTTTAGATTCGCCGTTCAATTTTCTATCTAACGGTGTAATTTTGTATGTAACGATGTCTAAAAAAAAAAAAAAAAAAAAGGTCAGCCAACCAAACCGAACCAAACTTAACCTGTTCGCCATTCAATTTCCTATCTAATGGTGTAATTTGTTTCGAGTTATCGATGTAAATGTTCCAACATTATAAACGCTCATATCTCAGTCAAATGTTAACCAATCTTAAATATTGATATAGTTTTAGATTCGCCGTTCAATTTTCTATCTAACGGTGTAATTTTTTTAAATAAATCAACTAGTTTTTGAGAAATCGATGTAAACGTTCCAACATTATAAACGCTCATATCTCAGTCAAATGTTAACCAATCTTCAATATTGATATAGTTTTAGATTCGCCGTTCAATTTTCTATCTAACGGTGTAATTTTTATAAAATAAATTGACTAGTTTTTGAGTAATCGATGTAAACGTTCCAACATTATAAACGCTCATATCTCAGTCAAATGTTAACCAATCTTAAATATTGATATAGTTTTAGATTCGCCGTTCAATTTTCTATCTAACGGTGTAATTTTGTATGTAACGATGTCTAAAAAAAAAAAAAAAAAAAAAGGTCAGCCAACCAAACCGAACCAAACTTAACCTGTTCGCCATTCAATTTCCTATCTAATGGTGTAATTTGTTTCGAGTTATCGATGTAAATGTTCCAACATTATAAACGCTCATATCTCAGTCAAATGTTAACCAATCTTAAATATTGATATAGTTTTAGATTCGCCGTTCAATTTTCTATCTAACGGTGTAATTTTTTTAAATAAATCAACTAGTTTTTGAGAAATCGATGTAAACGTTCCAACATTATAAACGCTCATATCTCAGTCAAATGTTAACCAATCTTCAATATTGATATAGTTTTAGATTCGCCGTTCAATTTTCTATCTAACGGTGTAATTTTGTATGTAACGATGTCTAAAAAAAAAAAAAAAAAAAAGGTCAGCCAACCAAACCGAACCAAACTTAACCTGTTCGCCATTCAATTTCCTATCTAATGGTGTAATTTGTTTCGAGTTATCGATGTTAATGTTCCAACATTATAAACGCTCATATCTCAGTCAAATGTTAACCAATCGTCGAAATTCATACATTTTTAGAATCGCCTTTCAATTGTCTATCTAACCATGTAATTTTTTTAAAATAAATCGACTAGATTTTGAGTAATCGATGTAAACGTTCCAACATTATAAACGCTCATATCTCAGTCAAATGTTAACCAATCTTCAATATTGATATAGTTTAAGATTCGCCGTTTAATTTTCTATCTAACGATGTAATTTTTTTTAAATAAATTGACTAGTTTTTGAGTAATCGATGTAAACGTTCCAACATTATAAACGCTCATATCTCAGTCAAATGTTAACCAATCTTAAATATTGATATAGTTTTAGATTCGCCGTTCAATTTTCTATCTAACGGTGTAATTTTTATAAAATAAATTGACTAGTTTTTGAGTAATCGATGTAAACGTTCCAACATTATAAACGCTCATATCTCAGTCAAATGTTAACCAATCTTAAATATTGATATAGTTTTAGATTCGCCGTTCAATTTTCTATCTAACGGTGTAATTTTTATAAAATAAATCGACTAGTTTTTGAGAAATCGATGTAAACGTTCCAACACTATAAACGCCCATATCTCAGTCAAATGTTAACCAATCTTCAATATTGATATAGTTTTAGATTCGCCGTTCAATTTTCTATCTAACGGTGTAATTTTGTATGTAACGATGTCAAAAAAAAAAAAAAAAAAAAAGGTCAGCCAACCAAACCGAACCAAACTTAACCTGTTCGCCATTCAATTTCCTATCTAATGGTGTAATTTGTTTCGAGTTATCGATGTAAATGTTCCAACATTATAAACGCTCATATCTCAGTCAAATGTTAACCAATCGTCGAAATTCATACATTTTTAGAATCGCCTTTCAATTCTCTATCTAACGATGTAATTTTTTTAAAATAAATCGACTAGATTTTGAGTAATCGATGTAAACGTTCCAACATTATAAACGCTCATATCTCAGTCAAATGTTAACCAATCTTCAATATTGATATAGTTTAAGATTCGCCGTTCAATTTTCTATCTAACGATGTAATTTTTTTTAAATAAATTGACTAGATTTTGAGTAATCGATGTAAACGTTCCAACATTATAAACGCTCATATCTCAGTCAAATGTTAACCAATCTTCAATATTGATATAGTTTAAGATTCGCCGTTCAATTTTCTATCTAACGATGTAATTTTTTTTAAATAAATTGACTAGTTTTTGAGTAATCGATGTAAACGTTCCAACATTATAAACGCTCATATCTCAGTCAAATGTTAACCAATCTTAAATATTGATATAGTTTTAGATTCGCCGTTCAATTTTCTATCTAACGGTGTAATTTTGTATGTAACGATGTCTAAAAAAAAAAAAAAAAAAAAGGTCAGCCAACCAAACCGAACCAAACTTAACCTGTTCGCCATTCAATTTCCTATCTAATGGTGTAATTTGTTTCGAGTTATCGATGTAAATGTTCCAACATTATAAACGCTCATATCTCAGTCAAATGTTAACCAATCTTAAATATTGATATAGTTTTAGATTCGCCGTTCAATTTTCTATCTAACGGTGTAATTTTTATAAAATAAATTGACTAGTTTTTGAGTAATCGATGTAAACGTTCCAACATTATAAACGCTCATATCTCAGTCAAATGTTAACCAATCTTCAATATTGATATAGTTTTAGATTCGCCGTTCAATTTTCTATCTAACGGTGTAATTTTGTATGTAACGATGTCTAAAAAAAAAAAAAAAAAAAAGGTCAGCCAACCAAACCGAACCAAACTTAACCTGTTCGCCATTCAATTTCCTATCTAATGGTGTAATTTGTTTCGAGTTATCGATGTTAATGTTCCAACATTATAAACGCTCATATCTCAGTCAAATGTTAACCAATCGTCGAAATTCATACATTTTTAGAATCGCCTTTCAATTCTCTATCTAACCATGTAATTTTTTTAAAATAAATCGACTAGATTTTGAGTAATCGATGTAAACGTTCCAACATTATAAACGCTCATATCTCAGTCAAATGTTAACCAATCTTCAATATTGATATAGTTTAAGATTCGCCGTTCAATTTTCTATCTAACGATGTAATTTTTTTTAAATAAATTGACTAGTTTTTGAGTAATCGATGTAAACGTTCCAACATTATAAACGCTCATATCTCAGTCAAATGTTAACCAATCTTAAATATTGATATAGTTTTAGATTCGCCGTTCAATTTTCTATCTAACGGTGTAATTTTTATAAAATAAATTGACTAGTTTTTGAGTAATCGATGTAAACGTTCCAACATTATAAACGCTCATATCTCAGTCAAATGTTAACCAATCTTAAATATTGATATAGTTTTAGATTCGCCGTTCAATTTTCTATCTAACGGTGTAATTTTGTATGTAACGATGTCAAAAAAAAAAAAAAAAAAAAAGGTCAGCCAACCAAACCGAACCAAACTTAACCTGTTCGCCATTCAATTTCCTATCTAATGGTGTAATTTGTTTCGAGTTATGGATGTAAATGTTCCAACATTATAAACGCTCATATCTCAGTCAAATGTTAACCAATCTTAAATATTGATATAGTTTTAGATTCGCCGTTCAATTTTCTATCTAACGGTGTAATTTTTTTAAATAAATCAACTAGTTTTTGAGAAATCGATGTAAACGTTCCAACATTATAAACGCTCATATCTCAGTCAAATGTTAACCAATCTTCAATATTGATATAGTTTAAGATTCGCCGTTTAATTTTCTATCTAACGATGTAATTTTTTTTAAATAAATTGACTAGTTTTTGAGTAATCGATGTAAACGTTCCAACATTATAAACGCTCATATCTCAGTCCAATGTTAACCAATCTTAAATATTGATATAGTTTTAGATTCGCCGTTCAATTTTCTATCTAACGGTGTAATTTTTATAAAATAAATTGACTAGTTTTTGAGTAATCGATGTAAACGTTCCAACATTATAAACGCTCATATCTCAGTCAAATGTTAACCAATCTTCAATATTGATATAGTTTTAGATTTGCCGTTCAATTTTCTATCTAACGGTGTAATTTTGTATGTAACGATGTCTAAAAAAAAAAAAAAAAAAAAGGTCAGCCAACCAAACCGAACCAAACTTAACCTGTTCGCCATTCAATTTCCTATCTAATGGTGTAATTTGTTTCGAGTTATCGATGTTAATGTTCCAACATTATAAACGCTCATATCTCAGTCAAATGTTAACCAATCGTCGAAATTCATACATTTTTAGAATCGCCTTTCAATTCTCTATCTAACCATGTAATTTTTTTAAAATAAATCGACTAGATTTTGAGTAATCGATGTAAACGTTCCAACATTATAAACGCTCATATCTCAGTCAAATGTTAACCAATCTTCAATATTGATATAGTTTAAGATTCGCCGTTCAATTTTCTATCTAACGATGTAATTTTTTTTAAATAAATTGACTAGTTTTTGAGTAATCGATGTAAACGTTCCAACATTATAAACGCTCATATCTCAGTCAAATGTTAACCAATCTTAAATATTGATATAGTTTTAGATTCGCCGTTCAATTTTCTATCTAACGGTGTAATTTTTATAAAATAAATTGACTAGTTTTTGAGTAATCGATGTAAACGTTCCAACATTATAAACGCTCATATCTCAGTCAAATGTTAACCAATCTTAAATATTGATATAGTTTTAGATTCGCCGTTCAATTTTCTATCTAACGGTGTAATTTTGTATGTAACGATGTCTAAAAAAAAAAAAAAAAAAAAGGTCAGCCAACCAAACCGAACCAAACTTAACCTGTTCGCCATTCAATTTCCTATCTAATGGTGTAATTTGTTTCGAGTTATGGATGTAAATGTTCCAACATTATAAACGCTCATATCTCAGTCAAATGTTAACCAATCTTAAATATTGATATAGTTTTAGATTCGCCGTTCAATTTTCTATCTAACGGTGTAATTTTTTTAAATAAATCAACTAGTTTTTGAGAAATCGATGTAAACGTTCCAACATTATAAACGCTCATATCTCAGTCAAATGTTAACCAATCTTCAATATTGATATAGTTTAAGATTCGCCGTTTAATTTTCTATCTAACGATGTAATTTTTTTTAAATAAATTGACTAGTTTTTGAGTAATCGATGTAAACGTTCCAACATTATAAACGCTCATATCTCAGTCCAATGTTAACCAATCTTAAATATTGATATAGTTTTAGATTCGCCGTTCAATTTTCTATCTAACGGTGTAATTTTTATAAAATAAATTGACTAGTTTTTGAGTAATCGATGTAAACGTTCCAACATTATAAACGCTCATATCTCAGTCAAATGTTAACCAATCTTCAATATTGATATAGTTTTAGATTCGCCGTTCAATTTTCTATCTAACGGTGTAATTTTGTATGTAACGATGTCTAAAAAAAAAAAAAAAAAAAAGGTCAGCCAACCAAACCGAACCAAACTTAACCTGTTCGCCATTCAATTTCCTATCTAATGGTGTAATTTGTTTCGAGTTATCGATGTTAATGTTCCAACATTATAAACGCTCATATCTCAGTCAAATGTTAACCAATCTTCAATATTGATATAGTTTAAGATTCGCCGTTCAATTTTCTATCTAACGATGTAATTTTTTTTAAATAAATTGACTAGTTTTTGAGTAATCGATGTAAACGTTCCAACATTATAAACGCTCATATCTCAGTCAAATGTTAACCAATCTTAAATATTGATATAGTTTTAGATTCGCCGTTCAATTTTCTATCTAACGGTGTAATTTTGTATGTAACGATGTCAAAAAAAAAAAAAAAAAAAAAGGTCAGCCAACCAAACCGAACCAAACTTAACCTGTTCGCCATTCAATTTCCTATCTAATGGTGTAATTTGTTTCGAGTTATCGATGTAAATGTTCCAACATTATAAACGCTCATATCTCAGTCAAATGTTAACCAATCTTCAATATTGATATAGTTTAAGATTCGCCGTTTAATTTTCTATCTAACGATGTAATTTTTTTTAAATAAATTGACTAGTTTTTGAGTAATCGATGTAAACGTTCCAACATTATAAACGCTCATATCTCAGTCAAATGTTAACCAATCTTCAATATTGATATAGTTTAAGATTCGCCGTTTAATTTTCTATCTAACGATGTAATTTTTTTTAAATAAATTGACTAGTTTTTGAGTAATCGATGTAAACGTTCCAACATTATAAACGCTCATATCTCAGTCAAATGTTAACCAATCTTAAATATTGATATAGTTTTAGATTCGCCGTTCAATTTTCTATCTAACGGTGTAATTTTGTATGTAACGATGTCTAAAAAAAAAAAAAAAAAAAAGGTCAGCCAACCAAACCGAACCAAACTTAACCTGTTCGCCATTCAATTTCCTATCTAATGGTGTAATTTGTTTCGAGTTATCGATGTAAATGTTCCAACATTATAAACGCTCATATCTCAGTCAAATGTTAACCAATCTTAAATATTGATATAGTTTTAGATTCGCCGTTCAATTTTCTATCTAACGGTGTAATTTTTTTAAATAAATCAACTAGTTTTTGAGAAATCGATGTAAACGTTCCAACATTATAAACGCTCATATCTCAGTCAAATGTTAACCAATCTTCAATATTGATATAGTTTTAGATTCGCCGTTCAATTTTCTATCTAACGGTGTAATTTTGTATGTAACGATGTCTAAAAAAAAAAAAAAAAAAAAGGTCAGCCAACCAAACCGAACCAAACTTAACCTGTTCGCCATTCAATTTCCTATCTAATGGTGTAATTTGTTTCGAGTTATCGATGTTAATGTTCCAACATTATAAACGCTCATATCTCAGTCAAATGTTAACCAATCGTCGAAATTCATACATTTTTAGAATCGCCTTTCAATTGTCTATCTAACCATGTAATTTTTTTAAAATAAATCGACTAGATTTTGAGTAATCGATGTAAACGTTCCAACATTATAAACGCTCATATCTCAGTCAAATGTTAACCAATCTTCAATATTGATATAGTTTAAGATTCGCCGTTTAATTTTCTATCTAACGATGTAATTTTTTTTAAATAAATTGACTAGTTTTTGAGTAATCGATGTAAACGTTCCAACATTATAAACGCTCATATCTCAGTCAAATGTTAACCAATCTTAAATATTGATATAGTTTTAGATTCGCCGTTCAATTTTCTATCTAACGGTGTAATTTTTATAAAATAAATTGACTAGTTTTTGAGTAATCGATGTAAACGTTCCAACATTATAAACGCTCATATCTCAGTCAAATGTTAACCAATCTTAAATATTGATATAGTTTTAGATTCGCCGTTCAATTTTCTATCTAACGGTGTAATTTTTATAAAATAAATCGACTAGTTTTTGAGTAATCGATGTAAACGTTCCAACACTATAAACGCCCATATCTCAGTCAAATGTTAACCAATCTTCAATATTGATATAGTTTTAGATTCGCCGTTCAATTTTCTATCTAACGGTGTAATTTTGTATGTAACGATGTCAAAAAAAAAAAAAAAAAAAAAGGTCAGCCAACCAAACCGAACCAAACTTAACCTGTTCGCCATTCAATTTCCTATCTAATGGTGTAATTTGTTTCGAGTTATCGATGTAAATGTTCCAACATTATAAACGCTCATATCTCAGTCAAATGTTAACCAATCGTCGAAATTCATACATTTTTAGAATCGCCTTTCAATTCTCTATCTAACGATGTAATTTTTTTAAAATAAATCGACTAGATTTTGAGTAATCGATGTAAACGTTCCAACATTATAAACGCTCATATCTCAGTCAAATGTTAACCAATCTTCAATATTGATATAGTTTAAGATTCGCCGTTCAATTTTCTATCTAACGATGTAATTTTTTTTAAATAAATTGACTAGATTTTGAGTAATCGATGTAAACGTTCCAACATTATAAACGCTCATATCTCAGTCAAATGTTAACCAATCTTCAATATTGATATAGTTTAAGATTCGCCGTTCAATTTTCTATCTAACGATGTAATTTTTTTTAAATAAATTGACTAGTTTTTGAGTAATCGATGTAAACGTTCCAACATTATAAACGCTCATATCTCAGTCAAATGTTAACCAATCTTAAATATTGATATAGTTTTAGATTCGCCGTTCAATTTTCTATCTAACGGTGTAATTTTGTATGTAACGATGTCAAAAAAAAAAAAAAAAAAAAAGGTCAGCCAACCAAACCGAACCAAACTTAACCTGTTCGCCATTCAATTTCCTATCTAATGGTGTAATTTGTTTCGAGTTATCGATGTAAATGTTCCAACATTATAAACGCTCATATCTCAGTCAAATGTTAACCAATCTTAAATATTGATATAGTTTTAGATTCGCCGTTCAATTTTCTATCTAACGGTGTAATTTTTATAAAATAAATTGACTAGTTTTTGAGTAATCGATGTAAACGTTCCAACATTATAAACGCTCATATCTCAGTCAAATGTTAACCAATCTTCAATATTGATATAGTTTTAGATTCGCCGTTCAATTTTCTATCTAACGGTGTAATTTTGTATGTAACGATGTCTAAAAAAAAAAAAAAAAAAAAGGTCAGCCAACCAAACCGAACCAAACTTAACCTGTTCGCCATTCAATTTCCTATCTAATGGTGTAATTTGTTTCGAGTTATCGATGTTAATGTTCCAACATTATAAACGCTCATATCTCAGTCAAATGTTAACCAATCGTCGAAATTCATACATTTTTAGAATCGCCTTTCAATTCTCTATCTAACCATGTAATTTTTTTAAAATAAATCGACTAGATTTTGAGTAATCGATGTAAACGTTCCAACATTATAAACGCTCATATCTCAGTCAAATGTTAACCAATCTTCAATATTGATATAGTTTAAGATTCGCCGTTCAATTTTCTATCTAACGATGTAATTTTTTTTAAATAAATTGACTAGTTTTTGAGTAATCGATGTAAACGTTCCAACATTATAAACGCTCATATCTCAGTCAAATGTTAACCAATCTTAAATATTGATATAGTTTTAGATTCGCCGTTCAATTTTCTATCTAACGGTGTAATTTTTATAAAATAAATTGACTAGTTTTTGAGTAATCGATGTAAACGTTCCAACATTATAAACGCTCATATCTCAGTCAAATGTTAACCAATCTTAAATATTGATATAGTTTTAGATTCGCCGTTCAATTTTTTATCTAACGGTGTAATTTTGTATGTAACGATGTCAAAAAAAAAAAAAAAAAAAAAGGTCAGCCAACCAAACCGAACCAAACTTAACCTGTTCGCCATTCAATTTCCTATCTAATGGTGTAATTTGTTTCGAGTTATGGATGTAAATGTTCCAACATTATAAACGCTCATATCTCAGTCAAATGTTAACCAATCTTAAATATTGATATAGTTTTAGATTCGCCGTTCAATTTTCTATCTAACGGTGTAATTTTTTTAAATAAATCAACTAGTTTTTGAGAAATCGATGTAAACGTTCCAACATTATAAACGCTCATATCTCAGTCAAATGTTAACCAATCTTCAATATTGATATAGTTTAAGATTCGCCGTTTAATTTTCTATCTAACGATGTAATTTTTTTTAAATAAATTGACTAGTTTTTGAGTAATCGATGTAAACGTTCCAACATTATAAACGCTCATATCTCAGTCCAATGTTAACCAATCTTAAATATTGATATAGTTTTAGATTCGCCGTTCAATTTTCTATCTAACGGTGTAATTTTTTTTAAATAAATTGACTAGTTTTTGAGTAATCGATGTAAACGTTCCAACATTATAAACGCTCATATCTCAGTCAAATGTTAACCAATCTTCAATATTGATATAGTTTTAGATTCGCCGTTCAATTTTCTATCTAACGGTGTAATTTTGTATGAAACGATGTCAAAAAAAAAAAAAAAAAAAAAGGTCAGCCAACCAAACCGAACCAAACTTAACCTGTTCGCCATTCAATTTCCTATCTAATGGTGTAATTTGTTTCGAGTTATCGATGTTAATGTTCCAACATTATAAACGCTCATATCTCAGTCAAATGTTAACCAATCGTCGAAATTCATACATTTTTAGAATCGCCTTTCAATTCTCTATCTAACCATGTAATTTTTTTAAAATAAATCGACTAGATTTTGAGTAATCGATGTAAACGTTCCAACATTATAAACGCTCATATCTCAGTCAAATGTTAACCAATCTTCAATATTGATATAGTTTAAGATTCGCCGTTCAATTTTCTATCTAACGATGTAATTTTTTTTAAATAAATTGACTAGTTTTTGAGTAATCGATGTAAACGTTCCAACATTATAAACGCTCATATCTCAGTCAAATGTTAACCAATCTTAAATATTGATATAGTTTTAGATTCGCCGTTCAATTTTCTATCTAACGGTGTAATTTTTATAAAATAAATTGACTAGTTTTTGAGTAATCGATGTAAACGTTCCAACATTATAAACGCTCATATCTCAGTCAAATGTTAACCAATCTTAAATATTGATATAGTTTTAGATTCGCCGTTCAATTTTCTATCTAACGGTGTAATTTTGTATGTAACGATGTCTAAAAAAAAAAAAAAAAAAAAGGTCAGCCAACCAAACCGAACCAAACTTAACCTGTTCGCCATTCAATTTCCTATCTAATGGTGTAATTTTTTTCGAGTTATGGATGTAAATGTTCCAACATTATAAACGCTCATATCTCAGTCAAATGTTAACCAATCTTAAATATTGATATAGTTTTAGATTCGCCGTTCAATTTTCTATCTAACGGTGTAATTTTTTTAAATAAATCAACTAGTTTTTGAGAAATCGATGTAAACGTTCCAACATTATAAACGCTCATATCTCAGTCAAATGTTAACCAATCTTCAATATTGATATAGTTTAAGATTCGCCGTTTAATTTTCTATCTAACGATGTAATTTTTTTTAAATAAATTGACTAGTTTTTGAGTAATCGATGTAAACGTTCCAACATTATAAACGCTCATATCTCAGTCCAATGTTAACCAATCTTAAATATTGATATAGTTTTAGATTCGCCGTTCAATTTTCTATCTAACGGTGTAATTTTTATAAAATAAATTGACTAGTTTTTGAGTAATCGATGTAAACGTTCCAACATTATAAACGCTCATATCTCAGTCAAATGTTAACCAATCTTCAATATTGATATAGTTTTAGATTCGCCGTTCAATTTTCTATCTAACGGTGTAATTTTGTATGTAACGATGTCTAAAAAAAAAAAAAAAAAAAAGGTCAGCCAACCAAACCGAACCAAACTTAACCTGTTCGCCATTCAATTTCCTATCTAATGGTGTAATTTGTTTCGAGTTATCGATGTTAATGTTCCAACATTATAAACGCTCATATCTCAGTCAAATGTTAACCAATCGTCGAAATTCATACATTTTTAGAATCGCCTTTCAATTCTCTATCTAACCATGTAATTTTTTTAAAATAAATCGACTAGATTTTGAGTAATCGATGTAAACGTTCCAACATTATAAACGCTCATATCTCAGTCAAATGTTAACCAATCTTCAATATTGATATAGTTTAAGATTCGCCGTTCAATTTTCTATCTAACGATGTAATTTTTTTTAAATAAATTGACTAGTTTTTGAGTAATCGATGTAAACGTTCCAACATTATAAACGCTCATATCTCAGTCAAATGTTAACCAATCTTAAATATTGATATAGTTTTAGATTCGCCGTTCAATTTTCTATCTAACGGTGTAATTTTTATAAAATAAATTGACTAGTTTTTGAGTAATCGATGTAAACGTTCCAACATTATAAACGCTCATATCTCAGTCAAATGTTAACCAATCTTAAATATTGATATAGTTTTAGATTCGCCGTTCAATTTTCTATCTAACGGTGTAATTTTGTATGTAACGATGTCTAAAAAAAAAAAAAAAAAAAAGGTCAGCCAACCAAACCGAACCAAACTTAACCTGTTCGCCATTCAATTTCCTATCTAATGGTGTAATTTGTTTCGAGTTATCGATGTAAATGTTCCAACATTATAAACGCTCATATCTCAGTCAAATGTTAACCAATCTTAAATATTGATATAGTTTTAGATTCGCCGTTCAATTTTCTATCTAACGGTGTAATTTTTTTAAATAAATCAACTAGTTTTTGAGAAATCGATGTAAACGTTCCAACATTATAAACGCTCATATCTCAGTCAAATGTTAACCAATCTTCAATATTGATATAGTTTAAGATTCGCCGTTTAATTTTCTATCTAACGATGTAATTTTTTTTAAATAAATTGACTAGTTTTTGAGTAATCGATGTAAACGTTCCAACATTATAAACGCTCATATCTCAGTCCAATGTTAACCAATCTTAAATATTGATATAGTTTTAGATTCGCCGTTCAATTTTCTATCTAACGGTGTAATTTTTATAAAATAAATTGACTAGTTTTTGAGTAATCGATGTAAACGTTCCAACATTATAAACGCTCATATCTCAGTCAAATGTTAACCAATCTTCAATATTGATATAGTTTTAGATTCGCCGTTCAATTTTCTATCTAACGGTGTAATTTTGTATGTAACGATGTCTAAAAAAAAAAAAAAAAAAAAGGTCAGCCAACCAAACCGAACCAAACTTAACCTGTTCGCCATTCAATTTCCTATCTAATGGTGTAATTTGTTTCGAGTTATCGATGTTAATGTTCCAACATTATAAACGCTCATATCTCAGTCAAATGTTAACCAATCGTCGAAATTCATACATTTTTAGAATCGCCTTTCAATTCTCTATCTAACCATGTAATTTTTTTAAAATAAATCGACTAGATTTTGAGTAATCGATGTAAACGTTCCAACATTATAAACGCTCATATCTCAGTCAAATGTTAACCAATCTTCAATATTGATATAGTTTAAGATTCGCCGTTCAATTTTCTATCTAACGATGTAATTTTTTTTAAATAAATTGACTAGTTTTTGAGTAATCGATGTAAACGTTCCAACATTATAAACGCTCATATCTCAGTCAAATGTTAACCAATCTTAAATATTGATATAGTTTTAGATTCGCCGTTCAATTTTCTATCTAACGGTGTAATTTTTATAAAATAAATTGACTAGTTTTTGAGTAATCGATGTAAACGTTCCAACATTATAAACGCTCATATCTCAGTCAAATGTTAACCAATCTTAAATATTGATATAGTTTTAGATTCGCCGTTCAATTTTCTATCTAACGGTGTAATTTTGTATGTAACGATGTCTAAAAAAAAAAAAAAAAAAAAGGTCAGCCAACCAAACCGAACCAAACTTAACCTGTTCGCCATTCAATTTCCTATCTAATGGTGTAATTTGTTTCGAGTTATCGATGTAAATGTTCCAACATTATAAACGCTCATATCTCAGTCAAATGTTAACCAATCTTAAATATTGATATAGTTTTAGATTCGCCGTTCAATTTTCTATCTAACGGTGTAATTTTGTATGTAACGATGTCTAAAAAAAAAAAAAAAAAAAAGGTCAGCCAACCAAACCGAACCAAACTTAACCTGTTCGCCATTCAATTTCCTATCTAATGGTGTAATTTGTTTCGAGTTATCGATGTTAATGTTCCAACATTATAAACGCTCATATCTCAGTCAAATGTTAACCAATCGTCGAAATTCATACATTTTTAGAATCGCCTTTCAATTGTCTATCTAACCATGTAATTTTTTTAAAATAAATCGACTAGATTTTGAGTAATCGATGTAAACGTTCCAACATTATAAACGCTCATATCTCAGTCAAATGTTAACCAATCTTCAATATTGATATAGTTTAAGATTCGCCGTTTAATTTTCTATCTAACGATGTAATTTTTTTTAAATAAATTGACTAGTTTTTGAGTAATCGATGTAAACGTTCCAACATTATAAACGCTCATATCTCAGTCAAATGTTAACCAATCTTAAATATTGATATAGTTTTAGATTCGCCGTTCAATTTTCTATCTAACGGTGTAATTTTTATAAAATAAATTGACTAGTTTTTGAGTAATCGATGTAAACGTTCCAACATTATAAACGCTCATATCTCAGTCAAATGTTAACCAATCTTAAATATTGATATAGTTTTAGATTCGCCGTTCAATTTTCTATCTAACGGTGTAATTTTGTATGTAACGATGTCTAAAAAAAAAAAAAAAAAAAAGGTCAGCCAACCAAACCGAACCAAACTTAACCTGTTCGCCATTCAATTTCCTATCTAATGGTGTAATTTGTTTCGAGTTATCGATGTAAATGTTCCAACATTATAAACGCTCATATCTCAGTCAAATGTTAACCAATCTTAAATATTGATATAGTTTTAGATTCGCCGTTCAATTTTCTATCTAACGGTGTAATTTTTTTAAATAAATCAACTAGTTTTTGAGAAATCGATGTAAACGTTCCAACATTATAAACGCTCATATCTCAGTCAAATGTTAACCAATCTTCAATATTGATATAGTTTTAGATTCGCCGTTCAATTTTCTATCTAACGGTGTAATTTTGTATGTAACGATGTCTAAAAAAAAAAAAAAAAAAAAGGTCAGCCAACCAAACCGAACCAAACTTAACCTGTTCGCCATTCAATTTCCTATCTAATGGTGTAATTTGTTTCGAGTTATCGATGTTAATGTTCCAACATTATAAACGCTCATATCTCAGTCAAATGTTAACCAATCGTCGAAATTCATACATTTTTAGAATCGCCTTTCAATTGTCTATCTAACCATGTAATTTTTTTAAAATAAATCGACTAGATTTTGAGTAATCGATGTAAACGTTCCAACATTATAAACGCTCATATCTCAGTCAAATGTTAACCAATCTTCAATATTGATATAGTTTAAGATTCGCCGTTTAATTTTCTATCTAACGATGTAATTTTTTTTAAATAAATTGACTAGTTTTTGAGTAATCGATGTAAACGTTCCAACATTATAAACGCTCATATCTCAGTCAAATGTTAACCAATCTTAAATATTGATATAGTTTTAGATTCGCCGTTCAATTTTCTATCTAACGGTGTAATTTTTATAAAATAAATCGACTAGTTTTTGAGAAATCGATGTAAACGTTCCAACACTATAAACGCCCATATCTCAGTCAAATGTTAACCAATCTTCAATATTGATATAGTTTTAGATTCGCCGTTCAATTTTCTATCTAACGGTGTAATTTTGTATGTAACGATTTCAAAAAAAAAAAAAAAAAAAAAGGTCAGCCAACCAAACCGAACCAAACTTAACCTGTTCGCCATTCAATTTCCTATCTAATGGTGTAATTTGTTTCGAGTTATCGATGTTAATGTTCCAACATTATAAACGCTCATATCTCAGTCAAATGTTAACCAATCGTCGAAATTCATACATTTTTAGAATCGCCTTTCAATTGTCTATCTAACCATGTAATTTTTTTAAAATAAATCGACTAGATTTTGAGTAATCGATGTAAACGTTCCAACATTATAAACGCTCATATCTCAGTCAAATGTTAACCAATCTTCAATATTGATATAGTTTAAGATTCGCCGTTTAATTTTCTATCTAACGATGTAATTTTTTTTAAATAAATTGACTAGTTTTTGAGTAATCGATGTAAACGTTCCAACATTATAAACGCTCATATCTCAGTCAAATGTTAACCAATCTTAAATATTGATATAGTTTTAGATTCGCCGTTCAATTTTCTATCTAACGGTGTAATTTTTATAAAATAAATTGACTAGTTTTTGAGTAATCGATGTAAACGTTCCAACATTATAAACGCTCATATCTCAGTCAAATGTTAACCAATCTTCAATATTGATATAGTTTTAGATTCGCCGTTCAATTTTCTATCTAACGGTGTAATTTTTATAAAATAAATTGACTAGTTTTTGAGTAATCGATGTAAACGTTCCAACATTATAAACGCTCATATCTCAGTCAAATGTTAACCAATCTTAAATATTGATATAGTTTTAGATTCGCCGTTCAATTTTCTATCTAACGGTGTAATTTTGTATGTAACGATGTCTAAAAAAAAAAAAAAAAAAAAAGGTCAGCCAACCAAACCGAACCAAACTTAACCTGTTCGCCATTCAATTTCCTATCTAATGGTGTAATTTGTTTCGAGTTATCGATGTAAATGTTCCAACATTATAAACGCTCATATCTCAGTCAAATGTTAACCAATCTTAAATATTGATATAGTTTTAGATTCGCCGTTCAATTTTCTATCTAACGGTGTAATTTTTTTAAATAAATCAACTAGTTTTTGAGAAATCGATGTAAACGTTCCAACATTATAAACGCTCATATCTCAGTCAAATGTTAACCAATCTTCAATATTGATATAGTTTTAGATTCGCCGTTCAATTTTCTATCTAACGGTGTAATTTTGTATGTAACGATGTCTAAAAAAAAAAAAAAAAAAAAGGTCAGCCAACCAAACCGAACCAAACTTAACCTGTTCGCCATTCAATTTCCTATCTAATGGTGTAATTTGTTTCGAGTTATCGATGTTAATGTTCCAACATTATAAACGCTCATATCTCAGTCAAATGTTAACCAATCGTCGAAATTCATACATTTTTAGAATCGCCTTTCAATTGTCTATCTAACCATGTAATTTTTTTAAAATAAATCGACTAGATTTTGAGTAATCGATGTAAACGTTCCAACATTATAAACGCTCATATCTCAGTCAAATGTTAACCAATCTTCAATATTGATATAGTTTTAGATTCGCCGTTCAATTTTCTATCTAACGGTGTAATTTTTTTAAATAAATCAACTAGTTTTTGAGAAATCGATGTAAACGTTCCAACATTATAAACGCTCATATCTCAGTCAAATGTTAACCAATCTTCAATATTGATATAGTTTTAGATTCGCCGTTCAATTTTCTATCTAACGGTGTAATTTTGTATGTAACGATGTCAAAAAAAAAAAAAAAAAAAAAGGTCAGCCAACCAAACCGAACCAAACTTAACCTGTTCGCCATTCAATTTCCTATCTAATGGTGTAATTTGTTTCGAGTTATCGATGTTAATGTTCCAACATTATAAACGCTCATATCTCAGTCAAATGTTAACCAATCGTCGAAATTCATACATTTTTAGAATCGCCTTTCAATTGTCTATCTAACCATGTAATTTTTTTAAAATAAATCGACTAGATTTTGAGTAATCGATGTAAACGTTCCAACATTATAAACGCTCATATCTCAGTCAAATGTTAACCAATCTTCAATATTGATATAGTTTAAGATTCGCCGTTTAATTTTCTATCTAACGATGTAATTTTTTTTAAATAAATTGACTAGTTTTTGAGTAATCGATGTAAACGTTCCAACATTATAAACGCTCATATCTCAGTCAAATGTTAACCAATCTTAAATATTGATATAGTTTTAGATTCGCCGTTCAATTTTCTATCTAACGGTGTAATTTTTATAAAATAAATTGACTAGTTTTTGAGTAATCGATGTAAACGTTCCAACATTATAAACGCTCATATCTCAGTCAAATGTTAACCAATCTTAAATATTGATATAGTTTTAGATTCGCCGTTCAATTTTCTATCTAACGGTGTAATTTTGTATGTAACGATGTCTAAAAAAAAAAAAAAAAAAAAGGTCAGCCAACCAAACCGAACCAAACTTAACCTGTTCGCCATTCAATTTCCTATCTAATGGTGTAATTTGTTTCGAGTTATCGATGTAAACGTTCCAACATTATAAACGCTCATATCTCAGTCAAATGTTAACCAATCTTAAATATTGATATAGTTTTAGATTCGCCGTTCAATTTTCTATCTAACGGTGTAATTTTTTTAAATAAATCAACTAGTTTTTGAGAAATCGATGTAAACGTTCCAACATTATAAACGCTCATATCTCAGTCAAATGTTAACCAATCTTCAATATTGATATAGTTTTAGATTCGCCGTTCAATTTTCTATCTAACGGTGTAATTTTGTATGTAACGATGTCTAAAAAAAAAAAAAAAAAAAAGGTCAGCCAACCAAACCGAACCAAACTTAACCTGTTCGCCATTCAATTTCCTATCTAATGGTGTAATTTGTTTCGAGTTATCGATGTTAATGTTCCAACATTATAAACGCTCATATCTCAGTCAAATGTTAACCAATCGTCGAAATTCATACATTTTTAGAATCGCCTTTCAATTCTCTATCTAACCATGTAATTTTTATAAAATAAATCGACTAGTTTTTGAGAAATCGATGTAAACGTTCCAACACTATAAACGCCCATATCTCAGTCAAATGTTAACCAATCTTCAATATTGATATAGTTTTAGATTCGCCGTTCAATTTTCTATCTAACGGTGTAATTTTGTATGTAACGATGTCTAAAAAAAAAAAAAAAAAAAAGGTCAGCCAACCAAACCGAACCAAACTTAACCTGTTCGCCATTCAATTTCCTATCTAATGGTGTAATTTGTTTCGAGTTATCGATGTTAATGTTCCAACATTATAAACGCTCATATCTCAGTCAAATGTTAACCAATCGTCGAAATTCATACATTTTTAGAATCGCCTTTCAATTGTCTATCTAACCATGTAATTTTTTTAAAATAAATCGACTAGATTTTGAGTAATCGATGTAAACGTTCCAACATTATAAACGCTCATATCTCAGTCAAATGTTAACCAATCTTCAATATTGATATAGTTTTAGATTCGCCGTTCAATTTTCTATCTAACGGTGTAATTTTTTTAAATAAATCAACTAGTTTTTGAGAAATCGATGTAAACGTTCCAACATTATAAACGCTCATATCTCAGTCAAATGTTAACCAATCTTCAATATTGATATAGTTTTAGATTCGCCGTTCAATTTTCTATCTAACGGTGTAATTTTGTATGTAACGATGTCAAAAAAAAAAAAAAAAAAAAAGGTCAGCCAACCAAACCGAACCAAACTTAACCTGTTCGCCATTCAATTTCCTATCTAATGGTGTAATTTGTTTCGAGTTATCGATGTTAATGTTCCAACATTATAAACGCTCATATCTCAGTCAAATGTTAACCAATCGTCGAAATTCATACATTTTTAGAATCGCCTTTCAATTGTCTATCTAACCATGTAATTTTTTTAAAATAAATCGACTAGATTTTGAGTAATCGATGTAAACGTTCCAACATTATAAACGCTCATATCTCAGTCAAATGTTAACCAATCTTCAATATTGATATAGTTTAAGATTCGCCGTTTAATTTTCTATCTAACGATGTAATTTTTTTTAAATAAATTGACTAGTTTTTGAGTAATCGATGTAAACGTTCCAACATTATAAACGCTCATATCTCAGTCAAATGTTAACCAATCTTAAATATTGATATAGTTTTAGATTCGCCGTTCAATTTTCTATCTAACGGTGTAATTTTTATAAAATAAATTGACTAGTTTTTGAGTAATCGATGTAAACGTTCCAACATTATAAACGCTCATATCTCAGTCAAATGTTAACCAATCTTAAATATTGATATAGTTTTAGATTCGCCGTTCAATTTTCTATCTAACGGTGTAATTTTGTATGTAACGATGTCTAAAAAAAAAAAAAAAAAAAAGGTCAGCCAACCAAACCGAACCAAACTTAACCTGTTCGCCATTCAATTTCCTATCTAATGGTGTAATTTGTTTCGAGTTATCGATGTAAATGTTCCAACATTATAAACGCTCATATCTCAGTCAAATGTTAACCAATCTTAAATATTGATATAGTTTTAGATTCGCCGTTCAATTTTCTATCTAACGGTGTAATTTTTTTAAATAAATCAACTAGTTTTTGAGAAATCGATGTAAACGTTCCAACATTATAAACGCTCATATCTCAGTCAAATGTTAACCAATCTTCAATATTGATATAGTTTTAGATTCGCCGTTCAATTTTCTATCTAACGGTGTAATTTTGTATGTAACGATGTCTAAAAAAAAAAAAAAAAAAAAGGTCAGCCAACCAAACCGAACCAAACTTAACCTGTTCGCCATTCAATTTCCTATCTAATGGTGTAATTTGTTTCGAGTTATCGATGTTAATGTTCCAACATTATAAACGCTCATATCTCAGTCAAATGTTAACCAATCGTCGAAATTCATACATTTTTAGAATCGCCTTTCAATTGTCTATCTAACCATGTAATTTTTTTAAAATAAATCGACTAGATTTTGAGTAATCGATGTAAACGTTCCAACATTATAAACGCTCATATCTCAGTCAAATGTTAACCAATCTTCAATATTGATATAGTTTAAGATTCGCCGTTTAATTTTCTATCTAACGATGTAATTTTTTTTAAATAAATTGACTAGTTTTTGAGTAATCGATGTAAACGTTCCAACATTATAAACGCTCATATCTCAGTCAAATGTTAACCAATCTTAAATATTGATATAGTTTTAGATTCGCCGTTCAATTTTCTATCTAACGGTGTAATTTTTATAAAATAAATTGACTAGTTTTTGAGTAATCGATGTAAACGTTCCAACATTATAAACGCTCATATCTCAGTCAAATGTTAACCAATCTTAAATATTGATATAGTTTTAGATTCGCCGTTCAATTTTCTATCTAACGGTGTAATTTTTATAAAATAAATCGACTAGTTTTTGAGAAATCGATGTAAACGTTCCAACACTATAAACGCCCATATCTCAGTCAAATGTTAACCAATCTTCAATATTGATATAGTTTTAGATTCGCCGTTCAATTTTCTATCTAACGGTGTAATTTTGTATGTAACGATGTCTAAAAAAAAAAAAAAAAAAAAGGTCAGCCAACCAAACCGAACCAAACTTAACCTGTTCGCCATTCAATTTCCTATCTAATGGTGTAATTTGTTTCGAGTTATCGATGTTAATGTTCCAACATTATAAACGCTCATATCTCAGTCAAATGTTAACCAATCGTCGAAATTCATACATTTTTAGAATCGCCTTTCAATTGTCTATCTAACCATGTAATTTTTTTAAAATAAATCGACTAGATTTTGAGTAATCGATGTAAACGTTCCAACATTATAAACGCTCATATCTCAGTCAAATGTTAACCAATCTTCAATATTGATATAGTTTAAGATTCGCCGTTTAATTTTCTATCTAACGGTGTAATTTTTTTTAAATAAATTGACTAGTTTTTGAGTAATCGATGTAAACGTTCCAACATTATAAACGCTCATATCTCAGTCAAATGTTAACCAATCTTCAATATTGATATAGTTTTAGATTCGCCGTTCAATTTTCTATCTAACGGTGTAATTTTTATAAAATAAATTGACTAGTTTTTGAGTAATCGATGTAAACGTTCCAACATTATAAACGCTCATATCTCAGTCAAATGTTAACCAATCTTAAATATTGATATAGTTTTAGATTCGCCGTTCAATTTTCTATCTAACGGTGTAATTTTGTATGTAACGATGTCTAAAAAAAAAAAAAAAAAAAAGGTCAGCCAACCAAACCGAACCAAACTTAACCTGTTCGCCATTCAATTTCCTATCTAATGGTGTAATTTGTTTCGAGTTATCGATGTAAATGTTCCAACATTATAAACGCTCATATCTCAGTCAAATGTTAACCAATCTTAAATATTGATATAGTTTTAGATTCGCCGTTCAATTTTCTATCTAACGGTGTAATTTTTTTAAATAAATCAACTAGTTTTTGAGAAATCGATGTAAACGTTCCAACATTATAAACGCTCATATCTCAGTCAAATGTTAACCAATCTTCAATATTGATATAGTTTTAGATTCGCCGTTCAATTTTCTATCTAACGGTGTAATTTTGTATGTAACGATGTCTAAAAAAAAAAAAAAAAAAAAGGTCAGCCAACCAAACCGAACCAAACTTAACCTGTTCGCCATTCAATTTCCTATCTAATGGTGTAATTTGTTTCGAGTTATCGATGTTAATGTTCCAACATTATAAACGCTCATATCTCAGTCAAATGTTAACCAATCGTCGAAATTCATACATTTTTAGAATCGCCTTTCAATTGTCTATCTAACCATGTAATTTTTTTAAAATAAATCGACTAGATTTTGAGTAATCGATGTAAACGTTCCAACATTATAAACGCTCATATCTCAGTCAAATGTTAACCAATCTTCAATATTGATATAGTTTAAGATTCGCCGTTTAATTTTCTATCTAACGATGTAATTTTTTTTAAATAAATTGACTAGTTTTTGAGTAATCGATGTAAACGTTCCAACATTATAAACGCTCATATCTCAGTCAAATGTTAACCAATCTTAAATATTGATATAGTTTTAGATTCGCCGTTCAATTTTCTATCTAACGGTGTAATTTTTATAAAATAAATTGACTAGTTTTTGAGTAATCGATGTAAACGTTCCAACATTATAAACGCTCATATCTCAGTCAAATGTTAACCAATCTTAAATATTGATATAGTTTTAGATTCGCCGTTCAATTTTCTATCTAACGGTGTAATTTTTATAAAATAAATCGACTAGTTTTTGAGAAATCGATGTAAACGTTCCAACACTATAAACGCCCATATCTCAGTCAAATGTTAACCAATCTTCAATATTGATATAGTTTTAGATTCGCCGTTCAATTTTCTATCTAACGGTGTAATTTTGTATGTAACGATGTCTAAAAAAAAAAAAAAAAAAAAGGTCAGCCAACCAAACCGAACCAAACTTAACCTGTTCGCCATTCAATTTCCTATCTAATGGTGTAATTTGTTTCGAGTTATCGATGTAAATGTTCCAACATTATAAACGCTCATATCTCAGTCAAATGTTAACCAATCGTCGAAATTCATACATTTTTAGAATCGCCTTTCAATTCTCTATCTAACGATGTAATTTTTTTAAAATAAATCGACTAGATTTTGAGTAATCGATGTAAACGTTCCAACATTATAAACGCTCATATCTCAGTCAAATGTTAACCAATCTTCAATATTGATATAGTTTAAGATTCGCCGTTCAATTTTCTATCTAACGATGTAATTTTTTTTAAATAAATTGACTAGATTTTGAGTAATCGATGTAAACGTTCCAACATTATAAACGCTCATATCTCAGTCAAATGTTAACCAATCTTCAATATTGATATAGTTTAAGATTCGCCGTTCAATTTTCTATCTAACGATGTAATTTTTTTTAAATAAATTGACTAGTTTTTGAGTAATCGATGTAAACGTTCCAACATTATAAACGCTCATATCTCAGTCAAATGTTAACCAATCTTAAATATTGATATAGTTTTAGATTCGCCGTTCAATTTTCTATCTAACGGTGTAATTTTGTATGTAACGATGTCAAAAAAAAAAAAAAAAAAAAAGGTCAGCCAACCAAACCGAACCAAACTTAACCTGTTCGCCATTCAATTTCCTATCTAATGGTGTAATTTGTTTCGAGTTATCGATGTAAATGTTCCAACATTATAAACGCTCATATCTCAGTCAAATGTTAACCAATCTTAAATATTGATATAGTTTTAGATTCGCCGTTCAATTTTCTATCTAACGGTGTAATTTTTATAAAATAAATTGACTAGTTTTTGAGTAATCGATGTAAACGTTCCAACATTATAAACGCTCATATCTCAGTCAAATGTTAACCAATCTTCAATATTGATATAGTTTTAGATTCGCCGTTCAATTTTCTATCTAACGGTGTAATTTTGTATGTAACGATGTCTAAAAAAAAAAAAAAAAAAAGGTCAGCCAACCAAACCGAACCAAACTTAACCTGTTCGCCATTCAATTTCCTATCTAATGGTGTAATTTGTTTCGAGTTATCGATGTTAATGTTCCAACATTATAAACGCTCATATCTCAGTCAAATGTTAACCAATCGTCGAAATTCATACATTTTTAGAATCGCCTTTCAATTCTCTATCTAACCATGTAATTTTTTTAAAATAAATCGACTAGATTTTGAGTAATCGATGTAAACGTTCCAACATTATAAACGCTCATATCTCAGTCAAATGTTAACCAATCTTCAATATTGATATAGTTTAAGATTCGCCGTTCAATTTTCTATCTAACGATGTAATTTTTTTTAAATAAATTGACTAGTTTTTGAGTAATCGATGTAAACGTTCCAACATTATAAACGCTCATATCTCAGTCAAATGTTAACCAATCTTAAATATTGATATAGTTTTAGATTCGCCGTTCAATTTTCTATCTAACGGTGTAATTTTTATAAAATAAATTGACTAGTTTTTGAGTAATCGATGTAAACGTTCCAACATTATAAACGCTCATATCTCAGTCAAATGTTAACCAATCTTAAATATTGATATAGTTTTAGATTCGCCGTTCAATTTTCTATCTAACGGTGTAATTTTGGATGTAACGATGTCTAAAAAAAAAAAAAAAAAAAAGGTCAGCCAACCAAACCGAACCAAACTTAACCTGTTCGCCATTCAATTTCCTATCTAATGGTGTAATTTGTTTCGAGTTATGGATGTAAATGTTCCAACATTATAAACGCTCATATCTCAGTCAAATGTTAACCAATCTTAAATATTGATATAGTTTTAGATTCGCCGTTCAATTTTCTATCTAACGGTGTAATTTTTTTAAATAAATCAACTAGTTTTTGAGAAATCGATGTAAACGTTCCAACATTATAAACGCTCATATCTCAGTCAAATGTTAACCAATCTTCAATATTGATATAGTTTAAGATTCGCCGTTTAATTTTCTATCTAACGATGTAATTTTTTTTAAATAAATTGACTAGTTTTTGAGTAATCGATGTAAACGTTCCAACATTATAAACGCTCATATCTCAGTCCAATGTTAACCAATCTTAAATATTGATATAGTTTTAGATTCGCCGTTCAATTTTCTATCTAACGGTGTAATTTTTATAAAATAAATTGACTAGTTTTTGAGTAATCGATGTAAACGTTCCAACATTATAAACGCTCATATCTCAGTCAAATGTTAACCAATCTTCAATATTGATATAGTTTTAGATTCGCCGTTCAATTTTCTATCTAACGGTGTAATTTTGTATGTAACGATGTCTAAAAAAAAAAAAAAAAAAAAGGTCAGCCAACCAAACCGAACCAAACTTAACCTGTTCGCCATTCAATTTCCTATCTAATGGTGTAATTTGTTTCGAGTTATCGATGTTAATGTTCCAACATTATAAACGCTCATATCTCAGTCAAATGTTAACCAATCGTCGAAATTCATACATTTTTAGAATCGCCTTTCAATTCTCTATCTAACCATGTAATTTTTTTAAAATAAATCGACTAGATTTTGAGTAATCGATGTAAACGTTCCAACATTATAAACGCTCATATCTCAGTCAAATGTTAACCAATCTTCAATATTGATATAGTTTAAGATTCGCCGTTCAATTTTCTATCTAACGATGTAATTTTTTTTAAATAAATTGACTAGTTTTTGAGTAATCGATGTAAACGTTCCAACATTATAAACGCTCATATCTCAGTCAAATGTTAACCAATCTTAAATATTGATATAGTTTTAGATTCGCCGTTCAATTTTCTATCTAACGATGTAATTTTTATAAAATAAATTGACTAGTTTTTGAGTAATCGATGTAAACGTTCCAACATTATAAACGCTCATATCTCAGTCAAATGTTAACCAATCTTAAATATTGATATAGTTTTAGATTCGCCGTTCAATTTTCTATCTAACGGTGTAATTTTGTATGTAACGATGTCTAAAAAAAAAAAAAAAAAAAAGGTCAGCCAACCAAACCAAACCAAACTTAACCTGTTCGCCATTCAATTTCCTATCTAATGGTGTAATTTGTTTCGAGTTATGGATGTAAATGTTCCAACATTATAAACGCTCATATCTCAGTCAAATGTTAACCAATCTTAAATATTGATATAGTTTTAGATTCGCCGTTCAATTTTCTATCTAACGGTGTAATTTTTTTAAATAAATCAACTAGTTTTTGAGAAATCGATGTAAACGTTCCAACATTATAAACGCTCATATCTCAGTCAAATGTTAACCAATCTTAAATATTGATATAGTTTAAGATTCGCCGTTTAATTTTCTATCTAACGATGTAATTTTTTTTAAATAAATTGACTAGTTTTTGAGTAATCGATGTAAACGTTCCAACATTATAAACGCTCATATCTCAGTCCAATGTTAACCAATCTTAAATATTGATATAGTTTTAGATTCGCCGTTCAATTTTCTATCTAACGGTGTAATTTTTATAAAATAAATTGACTAGTTTTTGAGTAATCGATGTAAACGTTCCAACATTATAAACGCTCATATCTCAGTCAAATGTTAACCAATCTTAAATATTGATATAGTTTTAGATTCGCCGTTCAATTTTCTATCTAACGGTGTAATTTTGTATGTAACGATGTCTAAAAAAAAAAAAAAAAAAAAGGTCAGCCAACCAAACCGAACCAAACTTAACCTGTTCGCCATTCAATTTCCTATCTAATGGTGTAATTTGTTTCGAGTTATGGATGTAAATGTTCCAACATTATAAACGCTCATATCTCAGTCAAATGTTAACCAATCTTAAATATTGATATAGTTTTAGATTCGCCGTTCAATTTTCTATCTAACGGTGTAATTTTTTTAAATAAATCAACTAGTTTTTGAGAAATCGATGTAAACGTTCCAACATTATAAACGCTCATATCTCAGTCAAATGTTAACCAATCTTCAATATTGATATAGTTTAAGATTCGCCGTTCAATTTTCTATCTAACGATGTAATTTTTTTTAAATAAATTGACTAGTTTTTGAGTAATCGATGTAAACGTTCCAACATTATAAACGCTCATATCTCAGTCCAATGTTAACCAATCTTAAATATTGATATAGTTTTAGATTCGCCGTTCAATTTTCTATCTAACGGTGTAATTTTTATAAAATAAATTGACTAGTTTTTGAGTAATCGATGTAAACGTTCCAACATTATAAACGCTCATATCTCAGTCAAATGTTAACCAATCTTAAATATTGATATAGTTTTAGATTCGCCGTTCAATTTTCTATCTAACGGTGTAATTTTTATAAAATAAATCGACTAGTTTTTGAGAAATCGATGTAAACGTTCCAACACTATAAACGCCCATATCTCAGTCAAATGTTAACCAATCTTCAATATTGATATAGTTTTAGATTCGCCGTTCAATTTTCTATCTAACGGTGTAATTTTGTATGTAACGATGTCAAAAAAAAAAAAAAAAAAAAAGGTCAGCCAACCAAACCGAACCAAACTTAACCTGTTCGCCATTCAATTTCCTATCTAATGGTGTAATTTGTTTCGAGTTATCGATGTAAATGTTCCAACATTATAAACGCTCATATCTCAGTCAAATGTTAACCAATCGTCGAAATTCATACATTTTTAGAATCGCCTTTCAATTCTCTATCTAACGATGTAATTTTTTTAAAATAAATCGACTAGATTTTGAGTAATCGATGTAAACGTTCCAACATTATAAACGCTCATATCTCAGTCAAATGTTAACCAATCTTCAATATTGATATAGTTTAAGATTCGCCGTTCAATTTTCTATCTAACGATGTAATTTTTTTTAAATAAATTGACTAGATTTTGAGTAATCGATGTAAACGTTCCAACATTATAAACGCTCATATCTCAGTCAAATGTTAACCAATCTTCAATATTGATATAGTTTAAGATTCGCCGTTCAATTTTCTATCTAACGATGTAATTTTTTTTAAATAAATTGACTAGTTTTTGAGTAATCGATGTAAACGTTCCAACATTATAAACGCTCATATCTCAGTCAAATGTTAACCAATCTTAAATATTGATATAGTTTTAGATTCGCCGTTCAATTTTCTATCTAACGGTGTAATTTTGTATGTAACGATGTCTAAAAAAAAAAAAAAAAAAAAGGTCAGCCAACCAAACCGAACCAAACTTAACCTGTTCGCCATTCAATTTCCTATCTAATGGTGTAATTTGTTTCGAGTTATCGATGTAAATGTTCCAACATTATAAACGCTCATATCTCAGTCAAATGTTAACCAATCTTAAATATTGATATAGTTTTAGATTCGCCGTTCAATTTTCTATCTAACGGTGTAATTTTTATAAAATAAATTGACTAGTTTTTGAGTAATCGATGTAAACGTTCCAACATTATAAACGCTCATATCTCAGTCAAATGTTAACCAATCTTCAATATTGATATAGTTTTAGATTCGCCGTTCAATTTTCTATCTAACGGTGTAATTTTGTATGTAACGATGTCTAAAAAAAAAAAAAAAAAAAAGGTCAGCCAACCAAACCGAACCAAACTTAACCTGTTCGCCATTCAATTTCCTATCTAATGGTGTAATTTGTTTCGAGTTATCGATGTAAATGTTCCAACACTATAAACGCCCATATCTCAGTCAAATGTTAACCAATCTTCAATATTGATATAGTTTAAGATTCGCCGTTCAATTTTCTATCTAACGATGTAATTTTTTTTAAATAAATTGACTAGTTTTTGAGTAATCGATGTAAACGTTCCAACATTATAAACGCTCATATCTCAGTCAAATGTTAACCAATCTTCAATATTGATATAGTTTTAGATTCGCCGTTCAATTTTCTATCTAACGGTGTAATTTTTATAAAATAAATTGACTAGTTTTTGAGTAATCGATGTAAACGTTCCAACATTATAAACGCTCATATCTCAGTCAAATGTTAACCAATCTTAAATATTGATATAGTTTTAGATTCGCCGTTCAATTTTCTATCTAACGGTGTAATTTTGTATGTAACGATGTCTAAAAAAAAAAAAAAAAAAAAGGTCAGCCAACCAAACCGAACCAAACTTAACCTGTTCGCCATTCAATTTCCTATCTAATGGTGTAATTTGTTTCGAGTTATCGATGTAAATGTTCCAACATTATAAACGCTCATATCTCAGTCAAATGTTAACCAATCTTAAATATTGATATAGTTTTAGATTCGCCGTTCAATTTTCTATCTAACGGTGTAATTTTTTTAAATAAATCAACTAGTTTTTGAGAAATCGATGTAAACGTTCCAACATTATAAACGCTCATATCTCAGTCAAATGTTAACCAATCTTCAATATTGATATAGTTTTAGATTCGCCGTTCAATTTTCTATCTAACGGTGTAATTTTGTATGTAACGATGTCTAAAAAAAAAAAAAAAAAAAAGGTCAGCCAACCAAACCGAACCAAACTTAACCTGTTCGCCATTCAATTTCCTATCTAATGGTGTAATTTGTTTCGAGTTATCGATGTAAATGTTCCAACATTATAAACGCTCATATCTCAGTCAAATGTTAACCAATCTTAAATATTGATATAGTTTTAGATTCGCCGTTCAATTTTCTATCTAACGGTGTAATTTTTATAAAATAAATTGACTAGTTTTTGAGTAATCGATGTAAACGTTCCAACATTATAAACGCTCATATCTCAGTCAAATGTTAACCAATCTTCAATATTGATATAGTTTTAGATTCGCCGTTCAATTTTCTATCTAACGGTGTAATTTTGTATGTAACGATGTCTAAAAAAAAAAAAAAAAAAAAGGTCAGCCAACCAAACCGAACCAAACTTAACCTGTTCGCCATTCAATTTCCTATCTAATGGTGTAATTTGTTTCGAGTTATCGATGTAAATGTTCCAACATTATAAACGCTCATATCTCAGTCAAATGTTAACCAATCTTAAATATTGATATAGTTTTAGATTCGCCGTTCAATTTTCTATCTAACGGTGTAATTTTTATAAAATAAATTGACTAGTTTTTGAGTAATCGATGTAAACGTTCCAACATTATAAACGCTCATATCTCAGTCAAATGTTAACCAATCTTCAATATTGATATAGTTTTAGATTCGCCGTTCAATTTTCTATCTAACGGTGTAATTTTGTATGTAACGATGTCTAAAAAAAAAAAAAAAAAAAAGGTCAGCCAACCAAACCGAACCAAACTTAACCTGTTCGCCATTCAATTTCCTATCTAATGGTGTAATTTGTTTCGAGTTATCGATGTAAATGTTCCAACACTATAAACGCCCATATCTCAGTCAAATGTTAACCAATCTTCAATATTGATATAGTTTAAGATTCGCCGTTCAATTTTCTATCTAACGATGTAATTTTTTTTAAATAAATTGACTAGTTTTTGAGTAATCGATGTAAACGTTCCAACATTATAAACGCTCATATCTCAGTCAAATGTTAACCAATCTTAAATATTGATATAGTTTTAGATTCGCCGTTCAATTTTCTATCTAACGGTGTAATTTTTATAAAATAAATTGACTAGTTTTTGAGTAATCGATGTAAACGTTCCAACATTATAAACGCTCATATCTCAGTCAAATGTTAACCAATCTTAAATATTGATATAGTTTTAGATTCGCCGTTCAATTTTCTATCTAACGGTGTAATTTTGTATGTAACGATGTCAAAAAAAAAAAAAAAAAAAAAGGTCAGCCAACCAAACCGAACCAAACTTAACCTGTTCGCCATTCAATTTCCTATCTAATGGTGTAATTTGTTTCGAGTTATCGATGTAAATGTTCCAACATTATAAACGCTCATATCTCAGTCAAATGTTAACCAATCTTAAATATTGATATAGTTTTAGATTCGCCGTTCAATTTTCTATCTAACGGTGTAATTTTTATAAAATAAATTGACTAGTTTTTGAGTAATCGATGTAAACGTTCCAACATTATAAACGCTCATATCTCAGTCAAATGTTAACCAATCTTCAATATTGATATAGTTTTAGATTCGCCGTTCAATTTTCTATCTAACGGTGTAATTTTGTATGTAACGATGTCTAAAAAAAAAAAAAAAAAAAAGGTCAGCCAACCAAACCGAACCAAACTTAACCTGTTCGCCATTCAATTTCCTATCTAATGGTGTAATTTGTTTCGAGTTATCGATGTAAATGTTCCAACACTATAAACGCCCATATCTCAGTCAAATGTTAACCAATCTTCAATATTGATATAGTTTAAGATTCGCCGTTCAATTTTCTATCTAACGATGTAATTTTTTTTAAATAAATTGACTAGTTTTTGAGTAATCGATGTAAACGTTCCAACATTATAAACGCTCATATCTCAGTCAAATGTTAACCAATCTTAAATATTGATATAGTTTTAGATTCGCCGTTCAATTTTCTATCTAACGGTGTAATTTTTATAAAATAAATTGACTAGTTTTTGAGTAATCGATGTAAACGTTCCAACATTATAAACGCTCATATCTCAGTCAAATGTTAACCAATCTTAAATATTGATATAGTTTTAGATTCGCCGTTCAATTTTCTATCTAACGGTGTAATTTTGTATGTAACGATGTCAAAAAAAAAAAAAAAAAAAAAGGTCAGCCAACCAAACCGAACCAAACTTAACCTGTTCGCCATTCAATTTCCTATCTAATGGTGTAATTTGTTTCGAGTTATCGATGTAAATGTTCCAACATTATAAACGCTCATATCTCAGTCAAATGTTAACCAACCTTAAATATTGATATAGTTTTAGATTCGCCGTTCAATTTTCTATCTAACGGTGTAATTTTTTTAAATAAATCAACTAGTTTTTGAGAAATCGATGTAAACGTTCCAACATTATAAACGCTCATATCTCAGTCAAATGTTAACCAATCTTCAATATTGATATAGTTTTAGATTCGCCGTTCAATTTTCTATCTAACGGTGTAATTTTGTATGTAACGATGTCTAAAAAAAAAAAAAAAAAAAAGGTCAGCCAACCAAACCGAACCAAACTTAACCTGTTCGCCATTCAATTTCCTATCTAATGGTGTAATTTGTTTCGAGTTATCGATGTTAATGTTCCAACATTATAAACGCTCATATCTCAGTCAAATGTTAACCAATCGTCGAAATTCATACATTTTTAGAATCGCCTTTCAATTGTCTATCTAACCATGTAATTTTTTTAAAATAAATCGACTAGATTTTGAGTAATCGATGTAAACGTTCCAACATTATAAACGCTCATATCTCAGTCAAATGTTAACCAATCTTCAATATTGATATAGTTTAAGATTCGCCGTTTAATTTTCTATCTAACGATGTAATTTTTTTTAAATAAATTGACTAGTTTTTGAGTAATCGATGTAAACGTTCCAACATTATAAACGCTCATATCTCAGTCAAATGTTAACCAATCTTAACTATTGATATAGTTTTAGATTCGCCGTTCAATTTTCTATCTAACGGTGTAATTTTTATAAAATAAATTGACTAGTTTTTGAGTAATCGATGTAAACGTTCCAACATTATAAACGCTCATATCTCAGTCAAATGTTAACCAATCTTAAATATTGATATATTTTTAGATTCGCCGTTCAATTTTCTATCTAACGGTGTAATTTTGTATGTAACGATGTCAAAAAAAAAAAAAAAAAAAAAAGGTCAGCCAACCAAACCGAACCAAACTTAACCTGTTCGCCATTCAATTTCCTATCTAATGGTGTAATTTGTTTCGAGTTATGGATGTAAATGTTCCAACATTATAAACGCTCATATCTCAGTCAAATGTTAACCAATCTTAAATATTGATATAGTTTTAGATTCGCCGTTCAATTTTCTATCTAACGGTGTAATTTTTTTAAATAAATCAACTAGTTTTTGAGAAATCGATGTAAACGTTCCAACATTATAAACGCTCATATCTCAGTCAAATGTTAACCAATCTTCAATATTGATATAGTTTAAGATTCGCCGTTTAATTTTCTATCTAACGATGTAATTTTTTTTAAATAAATTGACTAGTTTTTGAGTAATCGATGTAAACGTTCCAACATTATAAACGCTCATATCTCAGTCCAATGTTAACCAATCTTAAATATTGATATAGTTTTAGATTCGCCGTTCAATTTTCTATCTAACGGTGTAATTTTTATAAAATAAATTGACTAGTTTTTGAGTAATCGATGTAAACGTTCCAACATTATAAACGCTCATATCTCAGTCAAATGTTAACCAATCTTAAATATTGATATAGTTTTAGATTCGCCGTTCAATTTTCTATCTAACGGTGTAATTTTGTATGTAACGATGTCTAAAAAAAAAAAAAAAAAAAAGGTCAGCCAACCAAACCGAACCAAACTTAACCTGTTCGCCATTCAATTTCCTATCTAATGGTGTAATTTGTTTCGAGTTATGGATGTAAATGTTCCAACATTATAAACGCTCATATCTCAGTCAAATGTTAACCAATCTTAAATATTGATATAGTTTTAGATTCGCCGTTCAATTTTCTATCTAACGGTGTAATTTTTTTAAATAAATCAACTAGTTTTTGAGAAATCGATGTAAACGTTCCAACATTATAAACGCTCATATCTCAGTCAAATGTTAACCAATCTTCAATATTGATAGAGTTTTAGATTCGCCGTTTAATTTTCTATCTAACGATGTAATTTTTTTTAAATAAATTGACTAGTTTTTGAGTAATCGATGTAAACGTTCCAACATTATAAACGCTCATATCTCAGTCCAATGTTAACCAATCTTAAATATTGATATAGTTTTAGATTCGCCGTTCAATTTTCTATCTAACGGTGTAATTTTTATAAAATAAATTGACTAGTTTTTGAGTAATCGATGTAAACGTTCCAACATTATAAACGCTCATATCTCAGTCAAATGTTAACCAATCTTAAATATTGATATAGTTTTAGATTCGCCGTTCAATTTTCTATCTAACGGTGTAATTTTTATAAAATAAATCGACTAGTTTTTGAGAAATCGATGTAAACGTTCCAACACTATAAACGCCCATATCTCAGTCAAATGTTAACCAATCTTCAATATTGATATAGTTTTAGATTCGCCGTTCAATTTTCTATCTAACGGTGTAATTTTGTATGTAACGATGTCTAAAAAAAAAAAAAAAAAAAAGGTCAGCCAACCAAACCGAACCAAACTTAACCTGTTCGCCATTCAATTTCCTATCTAATGGTGTAATTTGTTTCGAGTTATCGATGTAAATGTTCCAACATTATAAACGCTCATATCTCAGTCAAATGTTAACCAATCGTCGAAATTCATACATTTTTAGAATCGCCTTTCAATTCTCTATCTAACGATGTAATTTTTTTAAAATAAATCGACTAGATTTTGAGTAATCGATGTAAACGTTCCAACATTATAAACGCTCATATCTCAGTCAAATGTTAACCAATCTTCAATATTGATATAGTTTAAGATTCGCCGTTCAATTGTCTATCTAACCATGTAATTTTTTTTAAATAAATTGACTAGATTTTGAGTAATCGATGTAAACGTTCCAACATTATAAACGCTCATATCTCAGTCAAATGTTAACCAATCTTCAATATTGATATAGTTTAAGATTCGCCGTTCAATTTTCTATCTAACGATGTAATTTTTTTTAAATAAATTGACTAGTTTTTGAGTAATCGATGTAAACGTTCCAACATTATAAACGCTCATATCTCAGTCAAATGTTAACCAATCTTAAATATTGATATAGTTTTAGATTCGCCGTTCAATTTTCTATCTAACGGTGTAATTTTGTATGTAACGATGTCTAAAAAAAAAAAAAAAAAAAAGGTCAGCCAACCAAACCGAACCAAACTTAACCTGTTCGCCATTCAATTTCCTATCTAATGGTGTAATTTGTTTCGAGTTATCGATGTAAATGTTCCAACATTATAAACGCTCATATCTCAGTCAAATGTTAACCAATCTTAAATATTGATATAGTTTTAGATTCGCCGTTCAATTTTCTATCTAACGGTGTAATTTTTATAAAATAAATTGACTAGTTTTTGAGTAATCGATGTAAACGTTCCAACATTATAAACGCTCATATCTCAGTCAAATGTTAACCAATCTTCAATATTGATATAGTTTTAGATTCGCCGTTCAATTTTCTATCTAACGGTGTAATTTTGTATGTAACGATGTCTAAAAAAAAAAAAAAAAAAAAGGTCAGCCAACCAAACCGAACCAAACTTAACCTGTTCGCCATTCAATTTCCTATCTAATGGTGTAATTTGTTTCGAGTTATCGATGTAAATGTTCCAACACTATAAACGCCCATATCTCAGTCAAATGTTAACCAATCTTCAATATTGATATAGTTTAAGATTCGCCGTTCAATTTTCTATCTAACGATGTAATTTTTTTTAAATAAATTGACTAGTTTTTGAGTAATCGATGTAAACGTTCCAACATTATAAACGCTCATATCTCAGTCAAATGTTAACCAATCTTAAATATTGATATAGTTTTAGATTCGCCGTTCAATTTTCTATCTAACGGTGTAATTTTTATAAAATAAATTGACTAGTTTTTGAGTAATCGATGTAAACGTTCCAACATTATAAACGCTCATATCTCAGTCAAATGTTAACCAATCTTAAATATTGATATAGTTTTAGATTCGCCGTTCAATTTTCTATCTAACGGTGTAATTTTGTATGTAACGATGTCTAAAAAAAAAAAAAAAAAAAAGGTCAGCCAACCAAACCGAACCAAACTTAACCTGTTCGCCATTCAATTTCCTATCTAATGGTGTAATTTGTTTCGAGTTATCGATGTAAATGTTCCAACATTATAAACGCTCATATCTCAGTCAAATGTTAACCAATCTTAAATATTGATATAGTTTTAGATTCGCCGTTCAATTTTCTATCTAACGGTGTAATTTTTTTAAATAAATCAACTAGTTTTTGAGAAATCGATGTAAACGTTCCAACATTATAAACGCTCATATCTCAGTCAAATGTTAACCAATCTTCAATATTGATATAGTTTTAGATTCGCCGTTCAATTTTCTATCTAACGGTGTAATTTTGTATGTAACGATGTCTAAAAAAAAAAAAAAAAAAAAAGGTCAGCCAACCAAACCGAACCAAACTTAACCTGTTCGCCATTCAATTTCCTATCTAATGGTGTAATTTGTTTCGAGTTATCGATGTAAATGTTCCAACATTATAAACGCTCATATCTCAGTCAAATGTTAACCAATCTTAAATATTGATATAGTTTTAGATTCGCCGTTCAATTTTCTATCTAACGGTGTAATTTTTATAAAATAAATTGACTAGTTTTTGAGTAATCGATGTAAACGTTCCAACATTATAAACGCTCATATCTCAGTCAAATGTTAACCAATCTTCAATATTGATATAGTTTTAGATTCGCCGTTCAATTTTCTATCTAACGGTGTAATTTTGTATGTAACGATGTCAAAAAAAAAAAAAAAAAAAAAGGTCAGCCAACCAAACCGAACCAAACTTAACCTGTTCGCCATTCAATTTCCTATCTAATGGTGTAATTTGTTTCGAGTTATCGATGTAAATGTTCCAACATTATAAACGCTCATATCTCAGTCAAATGTTAACCAATCTTAAATATTGATATAGTTTTAGATTCGCCGTTCAATTTTCTATCTAACGGTGTAATTTTTATAAAATAAATTGACTAGTTTTTGAGTAATCGATGTAAACGTTCCAACATTATAAACGCTCATATCTCAGTCAAATGTTAACCAATCTTCAATATTGATATAGTTTTAGATTCGCCGTTCAATTTTCTATCTAACGGTGTAATTTTGTATGTAACGATGTCTAAAAAAAAAAAAAAAAAAAAGGTCAGCCAACCAAACCGAACCAAACTTAACCTGTTCGCCATTCAATTTCCTATCTAATGGTGTAATTTGTTTCGAGTTATCGATGTAAATGTTCCAACACTATAAACGCCCATATCTCAGTCAAATGTTAACCAATCTTCAATATTGATATAGTTTTAGATTCGCCGTTCAATTTTCTATCTAACGATGTAATTTTTTTTAAATAAATTGACTAGTTTTTGAGTAATCGATGTAAACGTTCCAACATTATAAACGCTCATATCTCAGTCAAATGTTAACCAATCTTAAATATTGATATAGTTTTAGATTCGCCGTTCAATTTTCTATCTAACGGTGTAATTTTTATAAAATAAATTGACTAGTTTTTGAGTAATCGATGTAAACGTTCCAACATTATAAACGCTCATATCTCAGTCAAATGTTAACCAATCTTAAATATTGATATAGTTTTAGATTCGCCGTTCAATTTTCTATCTAACGGTGTAATTTTGTATGTAACGATGTCTAAAAAAAAAAAAAAAAAAAAGGTCAGCCAACCAAACCGAACCAAACTTAACCTGTTCGCCATTCAATTTCCTATCTAATGGTGTAATTTGTTTCGAGTTATCGATGTAAATGTTCCAACATTATAAACGCTCATATCTCAGTCAAATGTTAACCAATCTTAAATATTGATATAGTTTTAGATTCGCCGTTCAATTTTCTATCTAACGGTGTAATTTTTATAAAATAAATTGACTAGTTTTTGAGTAATCGATGTAAACGTTCCAACATTATAAACGCTCATATCTCAGTCAAATGTTAACCAATCTTCAATATTGATATAGTTTTAGATTCGCCGTTCAATTTTCTATCTAACGGTGTAATTTTGTATGTAACGATGTCTAAAAAAAAAAAAAAAAAAAAGGTCAGCCAACCAAACCGAACCAAACTTAACCTGTTCGCCATTCAATTTCCTATCTAATGGTGTAATTTGTTTCGAGTTATCGATGTAAATGTTCCAACACTATAAACGCCCATATCTCAGTCAAATGTTAACCAATCTTCAATATTGATATAGTTTAAGATTCGCCGTTCAATTTTCTATCTAACGATGTAATTTTTTTTAAATAAATTGACTAGTTTTTGAGTAATCGATGTAAACGTTCCAACATTATAAACGCTCATATCTCAGTCAAATGTTAACCAATCTTAAATATTGATATAGTTTTAGATTCGCCGTTCAATTTTCTATCTAACGGTGTAATTTTTATAAAATAAATTGACTAGTTTTTGAGTAATCGATGTAAACGTTCCAACATTATAAACGCTCATATCTCAGTCAAATGTTAACCAATCTTAAATATTGATATAGTTTTAGATTCGCCGTTCAATTTTCTATCTAACGGTGTAATTTTGTATGTAACGATGTCTAAAAAAAAAAAAAAAAAAAAGGTCAGCCAACCAAACCGAACCAAACTTAACCTGTTCGCCATTCAATTTCCTATCTAATGGTGTAATTTGTTTCGAGTTATCGATGTAAATGTTCCAACATTATAAACGCTCATATCTCAGTCAAATGTTAACCAATCTTAAATATTGATATAGTTTTAGATTCGCCGTTCAATTTTCTATCTAACGGTGTAATTTTTTTAAATAAATCAACTAGTTTTTGAGAAATCGATGTAAACGTTCCAACATTATAAACGCTCATATCTCAGTCAAATGTTAACCAATCTTCAATATTGATATAGTTTTAGATTCGCCGTTCAATTTTCTATCTAACGGTGTAATTTTGTATGTAACGATGTCTAAAAAAAAAAAAAAAAAAAAGGTCAGCCAACCAAACCGAACCAAACTTAACCTGTTCGCCATTCAATTTCCTATCTAATGGTGTAATTTGTTTCGAGTTATCGATGTTAATGTTCCAACATTATAAACGCTCATATCTCAGTCAAATGTTAACCAATCGTCGAAATTCATACATTTTTAGAATCGCCTTTCAATTGTCTATCTAACCATGTAATTTTTTTAAAATAAATCGACTAGATTTTGAGTAATCGATGTAAACGTTCCAACATTATAAACGCTCATATCTCAGTCAAATGTTAACCAATCTTCAATATTGATATAGTTTAAGATTCGCCGTTTAATTTTCTATCTAACGATGTAATTTTTTTTAAATAAATTGACTAGTTTTTGAGTAATCGATGTAAACGTTCCAACATTATAAACGCTCATATCTCAGTCAAATGTTAACCAATCTTAAATATTGATATAGTTTTAGATTCGCCGTTCAATTTTCTATCTAACGGTGTAATTTTTATAAAATAAATTGACTAGTTTTTGAGTAATCGATGTAAACGTTCCAACATTATAAACGCTCATATCTCAGTCAAATGTTAACCAATCTTAAATATTGATATAGTTTTAGATTCGCCGTTCAATTTTCTATCTAACGGTGTAATTTTGTATGTAACGATGTCTAAAAAAAAAAAAAAAAAAAAGGTCAGCCAACCAAACCGAACCAAACTTAACCTGTTCGCCATTCAATTTCCTATCTAATGGTGTAATTTGTTTCGAGTTATCGATGTAAATGTTCCAACATTATAAACGCTCATATCTCAGTCAAATGTTAACCAATCTTAAATATTGATATAGTTTTAGATTCGCCGTTCAATTTTCTATCTAACGGTGTAATTTTTTTAAATAAATCAACTAGTTTTTGAGAAATCGATGTAAACGTTCCAACATTATAAACGCTCATATCTCAGTCAAATGTTAACCAATCTTCAATATTGATATAGTTTTAGATTCGCCGTTCAATTTTCTATCTAACGGTGTAATTTTGTATGTAACGATGTCTAAAAAAAAAAAAAAAAAAAAGGTCAGCCAACCAAACCGAACCAAACTTAACCTGTTCGCCATTCAATTTCCTATCTAATGGTGTAATTTGTTTCGAGTTATCGATGTTAATGTTCCAACATTATAAACGCTCATATCTCAGTCAAATGTTAACCAATCGTCGAAATTCATACATTTTTAGAATCGCCTTTCAATTGTCTATCTAACCATGTAATTTTTTTAAAATAAATCGACTAGATTTTGAGTAATCGATGTAAACGTTCCAACATTATAAACGCTCATATCTCAGTCAAATGTTAACCAATCTTCAATATTGATATAGTTTAAGATTCGCCGTTTAATTTTCTATCTAACGATGTAATTTTTTTTAAATAAATTGACTAGTTTTTGAGTAATCGATGTAAACGTTCCAACATTATAAACGCTCATATCTCAGTCAAATGTTAACCAATCTTAAATATTGATATAGTTTTAGATTCGCCGTTCAATTTTCTATCTAACGGTGTAATTTTTATAAAATAAATTGACTAGTTTTTGAGTAATCGATGTAAACGTTCCAACATTATAAACGCTCATATCTCAGTCAAATGTTAACCAATCTTAAATATTGATATAGTTTTAGATTCGCCGTTCAATTTTCTATCTAACGGTGTAATTTTTATAAAATAAATCGACTAGTTTTTGAGAAATCGATGTAAACGTTCCAACACTATAAACGCCCATATCTCAGTCAAATGTTAACCAATCTTAAATATTGATATAGTTTTAGATTCGCCGTTCAATTTTCTATCTAACGGTGTAATTTTGTATGTAACGATGTCAAAAAAAAAAAAAAAAAAAAAGGTCAGCCAACCAAACCGAACCAAACTTAACCTGTTCGCCATTCAATTTCCTATCTAATGGTGTAATTTGTTTCGAGTTATCGATGTTAATGTTCCAACATTATAAACGCTCATATCTCAGTCAAATGTTAACCAATCGTCGAAATTCATACATTTTTAGAATCGCCTTTCAATTGTCTATCTAACCATGTAATTTTTTTAAAATAAATCGACTAGATTTTGAGTAATCGATGTAAACGTTCCAACATTATAAACGCTCATATCTCAGTCAAATGTTAACCAATCTTCAATATTGATATAGTTTAAGATTCGCCGTTCAATTTTCTATCTAACGATGTAATTTTTTTTAAATAAATTGACTAGATTTTGAGTAATCGATGTAAACGTTCCAACATTATAAACGCTCATATCTCAGTCAAATGTTAACCAATCTTCAATATTGATATAGTTTAAGATTCGCCGTTCAATTTTCTATCTAACGATGTAATTTTTTTTAAATAAATTGACTAGTTTTTGAGTAATCGATGTAAACGTTCCAACATTATAAACGCTCATATCTCAGTCAAATGTTAACCAATCTTAAATATTGATATAGTTTTAGATTCGCCGTTCAATTTTCTATCTAACGGTGTAATTTTGTATGTAACGATGTCTAAAAAAAAAAAAAAAAAAAAGGTCAGCCAACCAAACCGAACCAAACTTAACCTGTTCGCCATTCAATTTCCTATCTAATGGTGTAATTTGTTTCGAGTTATCGATGTAAATGTTCCAACATTATAAACGCTCATATCTCAGTCAAATGTTAACCAATCGTCGAAATTCATACATTTTTAGAATCGCCTTTCAATTCTCTATCTAACGATGTAATTTTTTTAAAATAAATCGACTAGATTTTGAGTAATCGATGTAAACGTTCCAACATTATAAACGCTCATATCTCAGTCAAATGTTAACCAATCTTCAATATTGATATAGTTTAAGATTCGCCGTTCAATTTTCTATCTAACGATGTAATTTTTTTTAAATAAATTGACTAGATTTTGAGTAATCGATGTAAACGTTCCAACATTATAAACGCTCATATCTCAGTCAAATGTTAACCAATCTTCAATATTGATATAGTTTAAGATTCGCCGTTCAATTTTCTATCTAACGATGTAATTTTTTTTAAATAAATTGACTAGTTTTTGAGTAATCGATGTAAACGTTCCAACATTATAAACGCTCATATCTCAGTCAAATGTTAACCAATCTTAAATATTGATATAGTTTTAGATTCGCCGTTCAATTTTCTATCTAACGGTGTAATTTTGTATGTAACGATGTCTAAAAAAAAAAAAAAAAAAAAGGTCAGCCAACCAAACCGAACCAAACTTAACCTGTTCGCCATTCAATTTCCTATCTAATGGTGTAATTTGTTTCGAGTTATCGATGTAAATGTTCCAACATTATAAACGCTCATATCTCAGTCAAATGTTAACCAATCTTAAATATTGATATAGTTTTAGATTCGCCGTTCAATTTTCTATCTAACGGTGTAATTTTTATAAAATAAATTGACTAGTTTTTGAGTAATCGATGTAAACGTTCCAACATTATAAACGCTCATATCTCAGTCAAATGTTAACCAATCTTCAATATTGATATAGTTTTAGATTCGCCGTTCAATTTTCTATCTAACGGTGTAATTTTGTATGTAACGATGTCTAAAAAAAAAAAAAAAAAAAAGGTCAGCCAACCAAACCGAACCAAACTTAACCTGTTCGCCATTCAATTTCCTATCTAATGGTGTAATTTGTTTCGAGTTATCGATGTTAATGTTCCAACATTATAAACGCTCATATCTCAGTCAAATGTTAACCAATCTTCAATATTGATATAGTTTAAGATTCGCCGTTTAATTTTCTATCTAACGATGTAATTTTTTTTAAATAAATTGACTAGTTTTTGAGTAATCGATGTAAACGTTCCAACATTATAAACGCTCATATCTCAGTCAAATGTTAACCAATCTTAAATATTGATATAGTTTTAGATTCGCCGTTCAATTTTCTATCTAACGGTGTAATTTTTATAAAATAAATTGACTAGTTTTTGAGTAATCGATGTAAACGTTCCAACATTATAAACGCTCATATCTCAGTCAAATGTTAACCAATCTTAAATATTGATATAGTTTTAGATTCGCCGTTCAATTTTCTATCTAACGGTGTAATTTTTATAAAATAAATCGACTAGTTTTTGAGAAATCGATGTAAACGTTCCAACACTATAAACGCCCATATCTCAGTCAAATGTTAACCAATCTTCAATATTGATATAGTTTTAGATTCGCCGTTCAATTTTCTATCTAACGGTGTAATTTTGTATGTAACGATGTCTAAAAAAAAAAAAAAAAAAAAGGTCAGCCAACCAAACCGAACCAAACTTAACCTGTTCGCCATTCAATTTCCTATCTAATGGTGTAATTTGTTTCGAGTTATCGATGTTAATGTTCCAACATTATAAACGCTCATATCTCAGTCAAATGTTAACCAATCGTCGAAATTCATACATTTTTAGAATCGCCTTTCAATTGTCTATCTAACCATGTAATTTTTTTAAAATAAATCGACTAGATTTTGAGTAATCGATGTAAACGTTCCAACATTATAAACGCTCATATCTCAGTCAAATGTTAACCAATCTTCAATATTGATATAGTTTAAGATTCGCCGTTCAATTTTCTATCTAACGATGTAATTTTTTTTAAATAAATTGACTAGATTTTGAGTAATCGATGTAAACGTTCCAACATTATAAACGCTCATATCTCAGTCAAATGTTAACCAATCTTCAATATTGATATAGTTTAAGATTCGCCGTTCAATTTTCTATCTAACGATGTAATTTTTTTTAAATAAATTGACTAGTTTTTGAGTAATCGATGTAAACGTTCCAACATTATAAACGCTCATATCTCAGTCAAATGTTAACCAATCTTAAATATTGATATAGTTTTAGATTCGCCGTTCAATTTTCTATCTAACGGTGTAATTTTGTATGTAACGATGTCAAAAAAAAAAAAAAAAAAAAAGGTCAGCCAACCAAACCGAACCAAACTTAACCTGTTCGCCATTCAATTTCCTATCTAATGGTGTAATTTGTTTCGAGTTATCGATGTAAATGTTCCAACATTATAAACGCTCATATCTCAGTCAAATGTTAACCAATCGTCGAAATTCATACATTTTTAGAATCGCCTTTCAATTCTCTATCTAACGATGTAATTTTTTTAAAATAAATCGACTAGATTTTGAGTAATCGATGTAAACGTTCCAACATTATAAACGCTCATATCTCAGTCAAATGTTAACCAATCTTCAATATTGATATAGTTTAAGATTCGCCGTTCAATTTTCTATCTAACGATGTAATTTTTTTTAAATAAATTGACTAGATTTTGAGTAATCGATGTAAACGTTCCAACATTATAAACGCTCATATCTCAGTCAAATGTTAACCAATCTTCAATATTGATATAGTTTAAGATTCGCCGTTCAATTTTCTATCTAACGATGTAATTTTTTTTAAATAAATTGACTAGTTTTTGAGTAATCGATGTAAACGTTCCAACATTATAAACGCTCATATCTCAGTCAAATGTTAACCAATCTTAAATATTGATATAGTTTTAGATTCGCCGTTCAATTTTCTATCTAACGGTGTAATTTTGTATGTAACGATGTCTAAAAAAAAAAAAAAAAAAAAGGTCAGCCAACCAAACCGAACCAAACTTAACCTGTTCGCCATTCAATTTCCTATCTAATGGTGTAATTTGTTTCGAGTTATCGATGTAAATGTTCCAACATTATAAACGCTCATATCTCAGTCAAATGTTAACCAATCTTAAATATTGATATAGTTTTAGATTCGCCGTTCAATTTTCTATCTAACGGTGTAATTTTTATAAAATAAATTGACTAGTTTTTGAGTAATCGATGTAAACGTTCCAACATTATAAACGCTCATATCTCAGTCAAATGTTAACCAATCTTCAATATTGATATAGTTTTAGATTCGCCGTTCAATTTTCTATCTAACGGTGTAATTTTGTATGTAACGATGTCTAAAAAAAAAAAAAAAAAAAAGGTCAGCCAACCAAACCGAACCAAACTTAACCTGTTCGCCATTCAATTTCCTATCTAATGGTGTAATTTGTTTCGAGTTATCGATGTTAATGTTCCAACATTATAAACGCTCATATCTCAGTCAAATGTTAACCAATCTTCAATATTGATATAGTTTAAGATTCGCCGTTTAATTTTCTATCTAACGATGTAATTTTTTTTAAATAAATTGACTAGTTTTTGAGTAATCGATGTAAACGTTCCAACATTATAAACGCTCATATCTCAGTCAAATGTTAACCAATCTTAAATATTGATATAGTTTTAGATTCGCCGTTCAATTTTCTATCTAACGGTGTAATTTTTATAAAATAAATTGACTAGTTTTTGAGTAATCGATGTAAACGTTCCAACATTATAAACGCTCATATCTCAGTCAAATGTTAACCAATCTTAAATATTGATATAGTTTTAGATTCGCCGTTCAATTTTCTATCTAACGGTGTAATTTTTATAAAATAAATCGACTAGTTTTTGAGAAATCGATGTAAACGTTCCAACACTATAAACGCCCATATCTCAGTCAAATGTTAACCAATCTTCAATATTGATATAGTTTTAGATTCGCCGTTCAATTTTCTATCTAACGGTGTAATTTTGTATGTAACGATGTCTAAAAAAAAAAAAAAAAAAAAGGTCAGCCAACCAAACCGAACCAAACTTAACCTGTTCGCCATTCAATTTCCTATCTAATGGTGTAATTTGTTTCGAGTTATCGATGTAAATGTTCCAACATTATAAACGCTCATATCTCAGTCAAATGTTAACCAATCTTAAATATTGATATAGTTTTAGATTCGCCGTTCAATTTTCTATCTAACGGTGTAATTTTTATAAAATAAATTGACTAGTTTTTGAGTAATCGATGTAAACGTTCCAACATTATAAACGCTCATATCTCAGTCAAATGTTAACCAATCTTCAATATTGATATAGTTTTAGATTCGCCGTTCAATTTTCTATCTAACGGTGTAATTTTGTATGTAACGATGTCTAAAAAAAAAAAAAAAAAAAAGGTCAGCCAACCAAACCGAACCAAACTTAACCTGTTCGCCATTCAATTTCCTATCTAATGGTGTAATTTGTTTCGAGTTATCGATGTTAATGTTCCAACATTATAAACGCTCATATCTCAGTCAAATGTTAACCAATCTTCAATATTGATATAGTTTAAGATTCGCCGTTTAATTTTCTATCTAACGATGTAATTTTTTTTAAATAAATTGACTAGTTTTTGAGTAATCGATGTAAACGTTCCAACATTATAAACGCTCATATCTCAGTCAAATGTTAACCAATCTTAAATATTGATATAGTTTTAGATTCGCCGTTCAATTTTCTATCTAACGGTGTAATTTTTATAAAATAAATTGACTAGTTTTTGAGTAATCGATGTAAACGTTCCAACATTATAAACGCTCATATCTCAGTCAAATGTTAACCAATCTTAAATATTGATATAGTTTTAGATTCGCCGTTCAATTTTCTATCTAACGGTGTAATTTTTATAAAATAAATCGACTAGTTTTTGAGAAATCGATGTAAACGTTCCAACACTATAAACGCCCATATCTCAGTCAAATGTTAACCAATCTTCAATATTGATATAGTTTTAGATTCGCCGTTCAATTTTCTATCTAACGGTGTAATTTTGTATGTAACGATGTCTAAAAAAAAAAAAAAAAAAAAAGGTCAGCCAACCAAACCGAACCAAACTTAACCTGTTCGCCATTCAATTTCCTATCTAATGGTGTAATTTGTTTCGAGTTATCGATGTTAATGTTCCAACATTATAAACGCTCATATCTCAGTCAAATGTTAACCAATCGTCGAAATTCATACATTTTTAGAATCGCCTTTCAATTGTCTATCTAACCATGTAATTTTTTTAAAATAAATCGACTAGATTTTGAGTAATCGATGTAAACGTTCCAACATTATAAACGCTCATATCTCAGTCAAATGTTAACCAATCTTCAATATTGATATAGTTTAAGATTCGCCGTTCAATTTTCTATCTAACGATGTAATTTTTTTTAAATAAATTGACTAGATTTTGAGTAATCGATGTAAACGTTCCAACATTATAAACGCTCATATCTCAGTCAAATGTTAACCAATCTTCAATATTGATATAGTTTAAGATTCGCCGTTCAATTTTCTATCTAACGATGTAATTTTTTTTAAATAAATTGACTAGTTTTTGAGTAATCGATGTAAACGTTCCAACATTATAAACGCTCATATCTCAGTCAAATGTTAACCAATCTTAAATATTGATATAGTTTTAGATTCGCCGTTCAATTTTCTATCTAACGGTGTAATTTTGTATGTAACGATGTCTAAAAAAAAAAAAAAAAAAAAGGTCAGCCAACCAAACCGAACCAAACTTAACCTGTTCGCCATTCAATTTCCTATCTAATGGTGTAATTTGTTTCGAGTTATCGATGTAAATGTTCCAACATTATAAACGCTCATATCTCAGTCAAATGTTAACCAATCTTAAATATTGATATAGTTTTAGATTCGCCGTTCAATTTTCTATCTAACGGTGTAATTTTGTATGTAACGATGTCTAAAAAAAAAAAAAAAAAAAAGGTCAGCCAACCAAACCGAACCAAACTTAACCTGTTCGCCATTCAATTTCCTATCTAATGGTGTAATTTGTTTCGAGTTATCGATGTTAATGTTCCAACATTATAAACGCTCATATCTCAGTCAAATGTTAACCAATCGTCGAAATTCATACATTTTTAGAATCGCCTTTCAATTGTCTATCTAACCATGTAATTTTTTTAAAATAAATCGACTAGATTTTGAGTAATCGATGTAAACGTTCCAACATTATAAACGCTCATATCTCAGTCAAATGTTAACCAATCTTCAATATTGATATAGTTTAAGATTCGCCGTTCAATTTTCTATCTAACGATGTAATTTTTTTTAAATAAATTGACTAGTTTTTGAGTAATCGATGTAAACGTTCCAACATTATAAACGCTCATATCTCAGTCAAATGTTAACCAATCTTCAATATTGATATAGTTTAAGATTCGCCGTTCAATTTTCTATCTAACGATGTAATTTTTTTTAAATAAATTGACTAGATTTTGAGTAATCGATGTAAACGTTCCAACATTATAAACGCTCATATCTCAGTCAAATGTTAACCAATCTTCAATATTGATATAGTTTAAGATTCGCCGTTCAATTTTCTATCTAACGATGTAATTTTTTTTAAATAAATTGACTAGTTTTTGAGTAATCGATGTAAACGTTCCAACATTATAAACGCTCATATCTCAGTCAAATGTTAACCAATCTTAAATATTGATATAGTTTTAGATTCGCCGTTCAATTTTCTATCTAACGGTGTAATTTTGTATGTAACGATGTCTAAAAAAAAAAAAAAAAAAAAGGTCAGCCAACCAAACCGAACCAAACTTAACCTGTTCGCCATTCAATTTCCTATCTAATGGTGTAATTTGTTTCGAGTTATCGATGTAAATGTTCCAACATTATAAACGCTCATATCTCAGTCAAATGTTAACCAATCGTCGAAATTCATACATTTTTAGAATCGCCTTTCAATTCTCTATCTAACGATGTAATTTTTTTAAAATAAATCGACTAGATTTTGAGTAATCGATGTAAACGTTCCAACATTATAAACGCTCATATCTCAGTCAAATGTTAACCAATCTTCAATATTGATATAGTTTAAGATTCGCCGTTCAATTTTCTATCTAACGATGTAATTTTTTTTAAATAAATTGACTAGATTTTGAGTAATCGATGTAAACGTTCCAACATTATAAACGCTCATATCTCAGTCAAATGTTAACCAATCTTCAATATTGATATAGTTTAAGATTCGCCGTTCAATTTTCTATCTAACGATGTAATTTTTTTTAAATAAATTGACTAGTTTTTGAGTAATCGATGTAAACGTTCCAACATTATAAACGCTCATATCTCAGTCAAATGTTAACCAATCTTAAATATTGATATAGTTTTAGATTCCCCGTTCAATTTTCTATCTAACGGTGTAATTTTGTATGTAACGATGTCTAAAAAAAAAAAAAAAAAAAAGGTCAGCCAACCAAACCGAACCAAACTTAACCTGTTCGCCATTCAATTTCCTATCTAATGGTGTAATTTGTTTCGAGTTATCGATGTAAATGTTCCAACATTATAAACGCTCATATCTCAGTCAAATGTTAACCAATCTTAAATATTGATATAGTTTTAGATTCGCCGTTCAATTTTCTATCTAACGGTGTAATTTTTATAAAATAAATTGACTAGTTTTTGAGTAATCGATGTAAACGTTCCAACATTATAAACGCTCATATCTCAGTCAAATGTTAACCAATCTTCAATATTGATATAGTTTTAGATTCGCCGTTCAATTTTCTATCTAACGGTGTAATTTTGTATGTAACGATGTCTAAAAAAAAAAAAAAAAAAAAGGTCAGCCAACCAAACCGAACCAAACTTAACCTGTTCGCCATTCAATTTCCTATCTAATGGTGTAATTTGTTTCGAGTTATCGATGTTAATGTTCCAACATTATAAACGCTCATATCTCAGTCAAATGTTAACCAATCTTCAATATTGATATAGTTTTAGATTCGCCGTTCAATTTTCTATCTAACGGTGTAATTTTTTTAAAATAAATCGACTAGTTTTTGAGAAATCGATGTAAACGTTCCAACATTATAAACGCTCATATCTCAGTCAAATGTTAACCAATCTTCAATATTGATATAGTTTTAGATTCGCCGTTCAATTTTCTATCTAACGGTGTAATTTTTTTTAAATAAATCAACTAGTTTTTGAGAAATCGATGTAAACGTACCAACATTATAAACGCTCATATCTCATAAAAAAAAAAAAAAAAAAGAAAGTTCACCTAACCTAACCGAACCAAACCTACCCTGTTCGCCATTCAATTTCCTATCTAATGGTGTAATTTGTTTCGAGTTATCGATGTAAATGTTCCAACATTATAAACGCTCATATCTCAGTCAAATGTTAACCAATCTTCAATATTGATATAGTTTTAGATTCGCCGTTCAATTTTCTATCTAACGGTGTAATTTTTTTAAATAAATCAACTAGTTTTTGAGAAATCGATGTAAACGTACCAACATTATAAACGCTCATATCTCATAAAAAAAAAAAAAAAAAAAAAGTTCACCTAACCTAACCGAACCAAACCTACCCTGTTCGCCATTCAATTTCCTATCTAATGGTGTAATTTGTTTCGAGTTATCGATGTAAATGTTCCAACATTATAAACGCTCATATCTCAGTCAAATGTTAACCAATCTTCAATATTGATATAGTTTAAGATTCGCCGTTCAATTTTCTATCTAACGATGTAATTTTTTTTAAATAAATTGACTAGTTTTTGAGTAATCGATGTAAACGTTCCAACATTATAAACGCTCATATCTCAGTCAAATGTTAACCAATCTTAAATATTGATATAGTTTTAGATTCGCCGTTCAATTTTCTATCTAACGGTGTAATTTTGTATGTAACGATGTCAAAAAAAAAAAAAAAAAAAAAGGTCAGCCAACCAAACCGAACCAAACTTAACCTGTTCGCCATTCAATTTCCTATCTAATGGTGTAATTTGTTTCGAGTTATCGATGTAAATGTTCCAACATTATAAACGCTCATATCTCAGTCAAATGTTAACCAATCGTCGAAATTCATACATTTTTAGAATCGCCTTTCAATTCTCTATCTAACGATGTAATTTTTTTAAAATAAATCGACTAGATTTTGAGTAATCGATGTAAACGTTCCAACATTATAAACGCTCATATCTCAGTCAAATGTTAACCAATCTTCAATATTGATATAGTTTAAGATTCGCCGTTCAATTTTCTATCTAACGATGTAATTTTTTTTAAATAAATTGACTAGATTTTGAGTAATCGATGTAAACGTTCCAACATTATAAACGCTCATATCTCAGTCAAATGTTAACCAATCTTCAATATTGATATAGTTTAAGATTCGCCGTTCAATTTTCTATCTAACGATGTAATTTTTTTTAAATAAATTGACTAGTTTTTGAGTAATCGATGTAAACGTTCCAACATTATAAACGCTCATATCTCAGTCAAATGTTAACCAATCTTAAATATTGATATAGTTTTAGATTCGCCGTTCAATTTTCTATCTAACGGTGTAATTTTGTATGTAACGATGTCTAAAAAAAAAAAAAAAAAAAAGGTCAGCCAACCAAACCGAACCAAACTTAACCTGTTCGCCATTCAATTTCCTATCTAATGGTGTAATTTGTTTCGAGTTATCGATGTAAATGTTCCAACATTATAAACGCTCATATCTCAGTCAAATGTTAACCAATCTTAAATATTGATATAGTTTTAGATTCGCCGTTCAATTTTCTATCTAACGGTGTAATTTTTATAAAATAAATTGACTAGTTTTTGAGTAATCGATGTAAACGTTCCAACATTATAAACGCTCATATCTCAGTCAAATGTTAACCAATCTTCAATATTGATATAGTTTTAGATTCGCCGTTCAATTTTCTATCTAACGGTGTAATTTTGTATGTAACGATGTCTAAAAAAAAAAAAAAAAAAAAAGGTCAGCCAACCAAACCGAACCAAACTTAACCTGTTCGCCATTCAATTTCCTATCTAATGGTGTAATTTGTTTCGAGTTATCGATGTTAATGTTCCAACATTATAAACGCTCATATCTCAGTCAAATGTTAACCAATCGTCGAAATTCATACATTTTTAGAATCGCCTTTCAATTCTCTATCTAACCATGTAATTTTTATAAAATAAATCGACTAGTTTTTGAGAAATCGATGTAAACGTTCCAACACTATAAACGCCCATATCTCAGTCAAATGTTAACCAATCTTCAATATTGATATAGTTTTAGATTCGCCGTTCAATTTTCTATCTAACGGTGTAATTTTGTATGTAACGATGTCTAAAAAAAAAAAAAAAAAAGGTCAGCCAACCAAACCGAACCAAACTTAACCTGTTCGCCATTCAATTTCCTATCTAATGGTGTAATTTGTTTCGAGTTATCGATGTAAATGTTCCAACATTATAAACGCTCATATCTCAGTCAAATGTTAACCAATCGTCGAAATTCATACATTTTTAGAATCGCCTTTCAATTCTCTATCTAACGATGTAATTTTTTTAAAATAAATCGACTAGATTTTGAGTAATCGATGTAAACGTTCCAACATTATAAACGCTCATATCTCAGTCAAATGTTAACCAATCTTCAATATTGATATAGTTTAAGATTCGCCGTTCAATTTTCTATCTAACGGTGTAATTTTTATAAAATAAATCGACTAGTTTTTGAGTAATCGATGTAAACGTTCCAACATTATAAACGCTCATATCTCAGTCAAATGTTAACCAATCTTAAATATTGATATAGTTTTAGATTCGCCGTTCAATTTTCTATCTAACGGTGTAATTTTGTATGTAACGATGTCTAAAAAAAAAAAAAAAAAAAAGGTCAGCCAACCAAACCGAACCAAACTTAACCTGTTCGCCATTCAATTTCCTATCTAATGGTGTAATTTGTTTCGAGTTATCGATGTAAATGTTCCAACATTATAAACGCTCATATCTCAGTCAAATGTTAACCAATCGTCGAAATTCATACATTTTTAGAATCGCCTTTCAATTCTCTATCTAACGATGTAATTTTTTTAAAATAAATCGACTAGATTTTGAGTAATCGATGTAAACGTTCCAACATTATAAACGCTCATATCTCAGTCAAATGTTAACCAATCTTCAATATTGATATAGTTTAAGATTCGCCGTTCAATTTTCTATCTAACGATGTAATTTTTTTTAAATAAATTGACTAGATTTTGAGTAATCGATGTAAACGTTCCAACATTATAAACGCTCATATCTCAGTCAAATGTTAACCAATCTTCAATATTGATATAGTTTAAGATTCGCCGTTCAATTTTCTATCTAACGATGTAATTTTTTTTAAATAAATTGACTAGTTTTTGAGTAATCGATGTAAACGTTCCAACATTATAAACGCTCATATCTCAGTCAAATGTTAACCAATCTTAAATATTGATATAGTTTTAGATTCGCCGTTCAATTTTCTATCTAACGGTGTAATTTTGTATGTAACGATGTCTAAAAAAAAAAAAAAAAAAAAGGTCAGCCAACCAAACCGAACCAAACTTAACCTGTTCGCCATTCAATTTCCTATCTAATGGTGTAATTTGTTTCGAGTTATCGATGTAAATGTTCCAACATTATAAACGCTCATATCTCAGTCAAATGTTAACCAATCTTAAATATTGATATAGTTTTAGATTCGCCGTTCAATTTTCTATCTAACGGTGTAATTTTTATAAAATAAATCGACTAGTTTTTGAGAAATCGATGTAAACGTTCCAACACTATAAACGCCCATATCTCAGTCAAATGTTAACCAATCTTCAATATTGATATAGTTTTAGATTCGCCGTTCAATTTTCTATCTAACGGTGTAATTTTGTATGTAACGATGTCTAAAAAAAAAAAAAAAAAAAAGGTCAGCCAACCAAACCGAACCAAACTTAACCTGTTCGCCATTCAATTTCCTATCTAATGGTGTAATTTGTTTCGAGTTATCGATGTAAATGTTCCAACATTATAAACGCTCATATCTCAGTCAAATGTTAACCAATCGTCGAAATTCATACATTTTTAGAATCGCCTTTCAATTCTCTATCTAACGATGTAATTTTTTTAAAATAAATCGACTAGATTTTGAGTAATCGATGTAAACGTTCCAACATTATAAACGCTCATATCTCAGTCAAATGTTAACCAATCTTAAATATTGATATAGTTTTAGATTCGCCGTTCAATTTTCTATCTAACGATGTAATTTTTTTTAAATAAATTGACTAGATTTTGAGTAATCGATGTAAACGTTCCAACATTATAAACGCTCATATCTCAGTCAAATGTTAACCAATCTTCAATATTGATATAGTTTTAGATTCGCCGTTCAATTTTCTATCTAACGGTGTAATTTTTTTAAATAAATCAACTAGTTTTTGAGAAATCGATGTAAACGTTCCAACATTATAAACGCTCATATCTCAGTCAAATGTTAACCAATCTTAAATATTGATATAGTTTTAGATTCGCCGTTCAATTTTCTATCTAACGGTGTAATTTTTTTAAATAAATCAACTAGTTTTTGAGAAATCGATGTAAACGTTCCAACATTATAAACGCTCATATCTCAGTCAAATGTTAACCAATCTTCAATATTGATATAGTTTAAGATTCGCCGTTTAATTTTCTATCTAACGATGTAATTTTTTTTAAATAAATTGACTAGTTTTTGAGTAATCGATGTAAACGTTCCAACATTATAAACGCTCATATCTCAGTCCAATGTTAACCAATCTTAAATATTGATATAGTTTTAGATTCGCCGTTCAATTTTCTATCTAACGGTGTAATTTTTATAAAATAAATCGACTAGTTTTTGAGAAATCGATGTAAACGTTCCAACACTATAAACGCCCATATCTCAGTCAAATGTTAACCAATCTTCAATATTGATATAGTTTTAGATTCGCCGTTCAATTTTCTATCTAACGGTGTAATTTTGTATGTAACGATGTCTAAAAAAAAAAAAAAAAAAAAGGTCAGCCAACCAAACCGAACCAAACTTAACCTGTTCGCCATTCAATTTCCTATCTAATGGTGTAATTTGTTTCGAGTTATCGATGTAAATGTTCCAACATTATAAACGCTCATATCTCAGTCAAATGTTAACCAATCGTCGAAATTCATACATTTTTAGAATCGCCTTTCAATTCTCTATCTAACCATGTAATTTTTTTAAAATAAATCGACTAGATTTTGAGTAATCGATGTAAACGTTCCAACATTATAAACGCTCATATCTCAGTCAAATGTTAACCAATCTTCAATATTGATATAGTTTAAGATTCGCCGTTCAATTTTCTATCTAACGATGTAATTTTTTTTAAATAAATTGACTAGTTTTTGAGTAATCGATGTAAACGTTCCAACATTATAAACGCTCATATCTCAGTCAAATGTTAACCAATCTTAAATATTGATATAGTTTTAGATTCGCCGTTCAATTTTCTATCTAACGGTGTAATTTTTATAAAATAAATTGACTAGTTTTTGAGTAATCGATGTAAACGTTCCAACATTATAAACGCTCATATCTCAGTCAAATGTTAACCAATCTTCAATATTGATATAGTTTAAGATTCGCCGTTCAATTTTCTATCTAACGGTGTAATTTTTATAAAATAAATCGACTAGTTTTTGAGTAATCGATGTAAACGTTCCAACATTATAAACGCTCATATCTCAGTCAAATGTTAACCAATCTTAAATATTGATATAGTTTTAGATTCGCCGTTCAATTTTCTATCTAACGGTGTAATTTTGTATGTAACGATGTCTAAAAAAAAAAAAAAAAAAAAGGTCAGCCAACCAAACCGAACCAAACTTAACCTGTTCGCCATTCAATTTCCTATCTAATGGTGTAATTTGTTTCGAGTTATCGATGTAAATGTTCCAACATTATAAACGCTCATATCTCAGTCAAATGTTAACCAATCTTAAATATTGATATAGTTTTAGAATCGCCTTTCAATTGTCTATCTAACCATGTAATTTTTTTAAAATAAATCGACTAGATTTTGAGTAATCGATGTAAACGTTCCAACATTATAAACGCTCATATCTCAGTCAAATGTTAACCAATCTTCAATATTGATATAGTTTTAGATTCGCCGTTCAATTTTCTATCTAACGGTGTAATTTTTTTAAATAAATCAACTAGTTTTTGAGAAATCGATGTAAACGTTCCAACATTATAAACGCTCATATCTCAGTCAAATGTTAACCAATCTTAAATATTGATATAGTTTTAGATTCGCCGTTCAATTTTCTATCTAACGGTGTAATTTTTTTAAATAAATCAACTAGTTTTTGAGAAATCGATGTAAACGTTCCAACATTATAAACGCTCATATCTCAGTCAAATGTTAACCAATCTTCAATATTGATATAGTTTAAGATTCGCCGTTTAATTTTCTATCTAACGATGTAATTTTTTTTAAATAAATTGACTAGTTTTTGAGTAATCGATGTAAACGTTCCAACATTATAAACGCTCATATCTCAGTCCAATGTTAACCAATCTTAAATATTGATATAGTTTTAGATTCGCCGTTCAATTTTCTATCTAACGGTGTAATTTTTATAAAATAAATCGACTAGTTTTTGAGAAATCGATGTAAACGTTCCAACACTATAAACGCCCATATCTCAGTCAAATGTTAACCAATCTTCAATATTGATATAGTTTTAGATTCGCCGTTCAATTTTCTATCTAACGGTGTAATTTTGTATGTAACGATGTCTAAAAAAAAAAAAAAAAAAAAGGTCAGCCAACCAAACCGAACCAAACTTAACCTGTTCGCCATTCAATTTCCTATCTAATGGTGTAATTTGTTTCGAGTTATCGATGTAAATGTTCCAACATTATAAACGCTCATATCTCAGTCAAATGTTAACCAATCGTCGAAATTCATACATTTTTAGAATCGCCTTTCAATTCTCTATCTAACCATGTAATTTTTTTAAAATAAATCGACTAGATTTTGAGTAATCGATGTAAACGTTCCAACATTATAAACGCTCATATCTCAGTCAAATGTTAACCAATCTTCAATATTGATATAGTTTAAGATTCGCCGTTCAATTTTCTATCTAACGATGTAATTTTTTTTAAATAAATTGACTAGATTTTGAGTAATCGATGTAAACGTTCCAACATTATAAACGCTCATATCTCAGTCAAATGTTAACCAATCTTAAATATTGATATAGTTTTAGATTCGCCGTTCAATTTTCTATCTAACGGTGTAATTTTTATAAAATAAATTGACTAGTTTTTGAGTAATCGATGTAAACGTTCCAACATTATAAACGCTCATATCTCAGTCAAATGTTAACCAATCTTCAATATTGATATAGTTTAAGATTCGCCGTTCAATTTTCTATCTAACGGTGTAATTTTTATAAAATAAATCGACTAGTTTTTGAGTAATCGATGTAAACGTTCCAACATTATAAACGCTCATATCTCAGTCAAATGTTAACCAATCTTAAATATTGATATAGTTTTAGATTCGCCGTTCAATTTTCTATCTAACGGTGTAATTTTGTATGTAACGATGTCAAAAAAAAAAAAAAAAAAAAAGGTCAGCCAACCAAACCGAACCAAACTTAACCTGTTCGCCATTCAATTTCCTATCTAATGGTGTAATTTGTTTCGAGTTATCGATGTAAATGTTCCAACATTATAAACGCTCATATCTCAGTCAAATGTTAACCAATCGTCGAAATTCATACATTTTTAGAATCGCCTTTCAATTCTCTATCTAACGATGTAATTTTTTTAAAATAAATCGACTAGATTTTGAGTAATCGATGTAAACGTTCCAACATTATAAACGCTCATATCTCAGTCAAATGTTAACCAATCTTCAATATTGATATAGTTTAAGATTCGCCGTTCAATTTTCTATCTAACGATGTAATTTTTTTTAAATAAATTGACTAGATTTTGAGTAATCGATGTAAACGTTCCAACATTATAAACGCTCATATCTCAGTCAAATGTTAACCAATCTTCAATATTGATATAGTTTTAGATTCGCCGTTCAATTTTCTATCTAACGGTGTAATTTTTTTAAATAAATCAACTAGTTTTTGAGAAATCGATGTAAACGTTCCAACATTATAAACGCTCATATCTCAGTCAAATGTTAACCAATCTTAAATATTGATATAGTTTTAGATTCGCCGTTCAATTTTCTATCTAACGGTGTAATTTTTTTAAATAAATCAACTAGTTTTTGAGAAATCGATGTAAACGTTCCAACATTATAAACGCTCATATCTCAGTCAAATGTTAACCAATCTTCAATATTGATATAGTTTAAGATTCGCCGTTTAATTTTCTATCTAACGATGTAATTTTTTTTAAATAAATTGACTAGTTTTTGAGTAATCGATGTAAACGTTCCAACATTATAAACGCTCATATCTCAGTCAAATGTTAACCAATCTTAAATATTGATATAGTTTTAGATTCGCCGTTCAATTTTCTATCTAACGGTGTAATTTTTATAAAATAAATTGACTAGTTTTTGAGTAATCGATGTAAACGTTCCAACATTATAAACGCTCATATCTCAGTCAAATGTTAACCAATCTTCAATATTGATATAGTTTTAGATTCGCCGTTCAATTTTCTATCTAACGGTGTAATTTTGTATGTAACGATGTCTAAAAAAAAAAAAAAAAAAAAGGTCAGCCAACCAAACCGAACCAAACTTAACCTGTTCGCCATTCAATTTCCTATCTAATGGTGTAATTTGTTTCGAGTTATCGATGTAAATGTTCCAACATTATAAACGCTCATATCTCAGTCAAATGTTAACCAATCTTAAATATTGATATAGTTTTAGATTCGCCGTTCAATTTTCTATCTAACGGTGTAATTTTTATAAAATAAATCGACTAGTTTTTGAGAAATCGATGTAAACGTTCCAACACTATAAACGCCCATATCTCAGTCAAATGTTAACCAATCTTCAATATTGATATAGTTTTAGATTCGCCGTTCAATTTTCTATCTAACGGTGTAATTTTGTATGTAACGATGTCTAAAAAAAAAAAAAAAAAAAAGGTCAGCCAACCAAACCGAACCAAACTTAACCTGTTCGCCATTCAATTTCCTATCTAATGGTGTAATTTGTTTCGAGTTATCGATGTAAATGTTCCAACATTATAAACGCTCATATCTCAGTCAAATGTTAACCAATCGTCGAAATTCATACATTTTTAGAATCGCCTTTCAATTCTCTATCTAACCATGTAATTTTTTTAAAATAAATCGACTAGATTTTGAGTAATCGATGTAAACGTTCCAACATTATAAACGCTCATATCTCAGTCAAATGTTAACCAATCTTCAATATTGATATAGTTTAAGGTTCGCCGTTCAATTTTCTATCTAACGATGTAATTTTTTTTAAATAAATTGACTAGTTTTTGAGTAATCGATGTAAACGTTCCAACATTATAAACGCTCATATCTCAGTCAAATGTTAACCAATCTTAAATATTGATATAGTTTTAGATTCGCCGTTCAATTTTCTATCTAACGGTGTAATTTTTATAAAATAAATTGACTAGTTTTTGAGTAATCGATGTAAACGTTCCAACATTATAAACGCTCATATCTCAGTCAAATGTTAACCAATCTTCAATATTGATATAGTTTAAGATTCGCCGTTCAATTTTCTATCTAACGGTGTAATTTTTATAAAATAAATCGACTAGTTTTTGAGTAATCGATGTAAACGTTCCAACATTATAAACGCTCATATCTCAGTCAAATGTTAACCAATCTTCAATATTGATATAGTTTTAGATTCGCCGTTCAATTTTCTATCTAACGGTGTAATTTTGTATGTAACGATGTCAAAAAAAAAAAAAAAAAAAAAGGTCAGCCAACCAAACCGAACCAAACTTAACCTGTTCGCCATTCAATTTCCTATCTAATGGTGTAATTTGTTTCGAGTTATCGATGTAAATGTTCCAACATTATAAACGCTCATATCTCAGTCAAATGTTAACCAATCGTCGAAATTCATACATTTTTAGAATCGCCTTTCAATTCTCTATCTAACGATGTAATTTTTTTAAAATAAATCGACTAGATTTTGAGTAATCGATGTAAACGTTCCAACATTATAAACGCTCATATCTCAGTCAAATGTTAACCAATCTTCAATATTGATATAGTTTAAGATTCGCCGTTCAATTTTCTATCTAACGATGTAATTTTTTTTAAATAAATTGACTAGATTTTGAGTAATCGATGTAAACGTTCCAACATTATAAACGCTCATATCTCAGTCAAATGTTAACCAATCTTCAATATTGATATAGTTTTAGATTCGCCGTTCAATTTTCTATCTAACGGTGTAATTTTTTTAAATAAATCAACTAGTTTTTGAGAAATCGATGTAAACGTTCCAACATTATAAACGCTCATATCTCAGTCAAATGTTAACCAATCTTAAATATTGATATAGTTTTAGATTCGCCGTTCAATTTTCTATCTAACGGTGTAATTTTTTTAAATAAATCAACTAGTTTTTGAGAAATCGATGTAAACGTTCCAACATTATAAACGCTCATATCTCAGTCAAATGTTAACCAATCTTCAATATTGATATAGTTTAAGATTCGCCGTTTAATTTTCTATCTAACGATGTAATTTTTTTTAAATAAATTGACTAGTTTTTGAGTAATCGATGTAAACGTTCCAACATTATAAACGCTCATATCTCAGTCCAATGTTAACCAATCTTAAATATTGATATAGTTTTAGATTCGCCGTTCAATTTTCTATCTAACGGTGTAATTTTTATAAAATAAATTGACTAGTTTTTGAGTAATCGATGTAAACGTTCCAACATTATAAACGCTCATATCTCAGTCAAATGTTAACCAATCTTCAATATTGATATAGTTTTAGATTCGCCGTTCAATTTTCTATCTAACGGTGTAATTTTGTATGTAACGATGTCTAAAAAAAAAAAAAAAAAAAAGGTCAGCCAACCAAACCGAACCAAACTTAACCTGTTCGCCATTCAATTTCCTATCTAATGGTGTAATTTGTTTCGAGTTATCGATGTTAATGTTCCAACATTATAAACGCTCATATCTCAGTCAAATGTTAACCAATCGTCGAAATTCATACATTTTTAGAATCGCCTTTCAATTCTCTATCTAACCATGTAATTTTTTTAAAATAAATCGACTAGATTTTGAGTAATCGATGTAAACGTTCCAACATTATAAACGCTCATATCTCAGTCAAATGTTAACCAATCTTCAATATTGATATAGTTTAAGATTCGCCGTTCAATTTTCTATCTAACGATGTAATTTTTTTTAAATAAATTGACTAGTTTTTGAGTAATCGATGTAAACGTTCCAACATTATAAACGCTCATATCTCAGTCAAATGTTAACCAATCTTAAATATTGATATAGTTTTAGATTCGCCGTTCAATTTTCTATCTAACGGTGTAATTTTTATAAAATAAATTGACTAGTTTTTGAGTAATCGATGTAAACGTTCCAACATTATAAACGCTCATATCTCAGTCAAATGTTAACCAATCTTAAATATTGATATAGTTTTAGATTCGCCGTTCAATTTTCTATCTAACGGTGTAATTTTGTATGTAACGATGTCTAAAAAAAAAAAAAAAAAAAAGGTCAGCCAACCAAACCGAACCAAACTTAACCTGTTCGCCATTCAATTTCCTATCTAATGGTGTAATTTGTTTCGAGTTATGGATGTAAATGTTCCAACATTATAAACGCTCATATCTCAGTCAAATGTTAACCAATCTTAAATATTGATATAGTTTTAGATTCGCCGTTCAATTTTCTATCTAACGGTGTAATTTTTTTAAATAAATCAACTAGTTTTTGAGAAATCGATGTAAACGTTCCAACATTATAAACGCTCATATCTCAGTCAAATGTTAACCAATCTTCAATATTGATATAGTTTAAGATTCGCCGTTTAATTTTCTATCTAACGATGTAATTTTTTTTAAATAAATTGACTAGTTTTTGAGTAATCGATGTAAACGTTCCAACATTATAAACGCTCATATCTCAGTCCAATGTTAACCAATCTTAAATATTGATATAGTTTTAGATTCGCCGTTCAATTTTCTATCTAACGGTGTAATTTTTATAAAATAAATTGACTAGTTTTTGAGTAATCGATGTAAACGTTCCAACATTATAAACGCTCATATCTCAGTCAAATGTTAACCAATCTTCAATATTGATATAGTTTTAGATTCGCCGTTCAATTTTCTATCTAACGGTGTAATTTTGTATGTAACGATGTCTAAAAAAAAAAAAAAAAAAAAGGTCAGCCAACCAAACCGAACCAAACTTAACCTGTTCGCCATTCAATTTCCTATCTAATGGTGTAATTTGTTTCGAGTTATGGATGTAAATGTTCCAACATTATAAACGCTCATATCTCAGTCAAATGTTAACCAATCTTAAATATTGATATAGTTTTAGATTCGCCGTTCAATTTTCTATCTAACGGTGTAATTTTTTTAAATAAATCAACTAGTTTTTGAGAAATCGATGTAAACGTTCCAACATTATAAACGCTCATATCTCAGTCAAATGTTAACCAATCTTCAATATTGATATAGTTTAAGATTCGCCGTTTAATTTTCTATCTAACGATGTAATTTTTTTTAAATAAATTGACTAGTTTTTGAGTAATCGATGTAAACGTTCCAACATTATAAACGCTCATATCTCAGTCCAATGTTAACCAATCTTAAATATTGATATAGTTTTAGATTCGCCGTTCAATTTTCTATCTAACGGTGTAATTTTTATAAAATAAATTGACTAGTTTTTGAGTAATCGATGTAAACGTTCCAACATTATAAACGCTCATATCTCAGTCAAATGTTAACCAATCTTAAATATTGATATAGTTTTAGATTCGCCGTTCAATTTTCTATCTAACGGTGTAATTTTGTATGTAACGATGTCTAAAAAAAAAAAAAAAAAAAAGGTCAGCCAACCAAACCGAACCAAACTTAACCTGTTCGCCATTCAATTTCCTATCTAATGGTGTAATTTGTTTCGAGTTATGGATGTAAATGTTCCAACATTATAAACGCTCATATCTCAGTCAAATGTTAACCAATCTTAAATATTGATATAGTTTTAGATTCGCCGTTCAATTTTCTATCTAACGGTGTAATTTTTTTAAATAAATCAACTAGTTTTTGAGAAATCGATGTAAACGTTCCAACATTATAAACGCTCATATCTCAGTCAAATGTTAACCAATCTTCAATATTGATATAGTTTAAGATTCGCCGTTTAATTTTCTATCTAACGATGTAATTTTTTTTAAATAAATTGACTAGTTTTTGAGTAATCGATGTAAACGTTCCAACATTATAAACGCTCATATCTCAGTCCAATGTTAACCAATCTTAAATATTGATATAGTTTTAGATTCGCCGTTCAATTTTCTATCTAACGGTGTAATTTTTATAAAATAAATTGACTAGTTTTTGAGTAATCGATGTAAACGTTCCAACATTATAAACGCTCATATCTCAGTCAAATGTTAACCAATCTTAAATATTGATATAGTTTTAGATTCGCCGTTCAATTTTCTATCTAACGGTGTAATTTTTATAAAATAAATCGACTAGTTTTTGAGAAATCGATGTAAACGTTCCAACACTATAAACGCCCATATCTCAGTCAAATGTTAACCAATCTTCAATATTGATATAGTTTTAGATTCGCCGTTCAATTTTTTATCTAACGGTGTAATTTTGTATGTAACGATGTCAAAAAAAAAAAAAAAAAAAAAGGTCAGCCAACCAAACCGAACCAAACTTAACCTGTTCGCCATTCAATTTCCTATCTAATGGTGTAATTTGTTTCGAGTTATCGATGTAAATGTTCCAACATTATAAACGCTCATATCTCAGTCAAATGTTAACCAATCGTCGAAATTCATACATTTTTAGAATCGCCTTTCAATTCTCTATCTAACGATGTAATTTTTTTAAAATAAATCGACTAGATTTTGAGTAATCGATGTAAACGTTCCAACATTATAAACGCTCATATCTCAGTCAAATGTTAACCAATCTTCAATATTGATATAGTTTAAGATTCGCCGTTCAATTTTCTATCTAACGATGTAATTTTTTTTAAATAAATTGACTAGATTTTGAGTAATCGATGTAAACGTTCCAACATTATAAACGCTCATATCTCAGTCAAATGTTAACCAATCTTCAATATTGATATAGTTTAAGATTCGCCGTTCAATTTTCTATCTAACGATGTAATTTTTTTTAAATAAATTGACTAGTTTTTGAGTAATCGATGTAAACGTTCCAACATTATAAACGCTCATATCTCAGTCAAATGTTAACCAATCTTAAATATTGATATAGTTTTAGATTCGCCGTTCAATTTTCTATCTAACGGTGTAATTTTGTATGTAACGATGTCTAAAAAAAAAAAAAAAAAAAAGGTCAGCCAACCAAACCGAACCAAACTTAACCTGTTCGCCATTCAATTTCCTATCTAATGGTGTAATTTGTTTCGAGTTATCGATGTAAATGTTCCAACATTATAAACGCTCATATCTCAGTCAAATGTTAACCAATCTTAAATATTGATATAGTTTTAGATTCGCCGTTCAATTTTCTATCTAACGGTGTAATTTTTTTAAATAAATCAACTAGTTTTTGAGAAATCGATGTAAACGTTCCAACATTATAAACGCTCATATCTCAGTCAAATGTTAACCAATCTTCAATATTGATATAGTTTTAGATTCGCCGTTCAATTTTCTATCTAACGGTGTAATTTTGTATGTAACGATGTCAAAAAAAAAAAAAAAAAAAAAGGTCAGCCAACCAAACCGAACCAAACTTAACCTGTTCGCCATTCAATTTCCTATCTAATGGTGTAATTTGTTTCGAGTTATCGATGTAAATGTTCCAACATTATAAACGCTCATATCTCAGTCAAATGTTAACCAATCTTAAATATTGATATAGTTTTAGATTCGCCGTTCAATTTTCTATCTAACGGTGTAATTTTTTTAAATAAATCAACTAGTTTTTGAGAAATCGATGTAAACGTTCCAACATTATAAACGCTCATATCTCAGTCAAATGTTAACCAATCTTCAATATTGATATAGTTTAAGATTCGCCGTTCAATTTTCTATCTAACGATGTAATTTTTTTTAAATAAATTGACTAGTTTTTGAGTAATCGATGTAAACGTTCCAACATTATAAACGCTCATATCTCAGTCCAATGTTAACCAATCTTAAATATTGATATAGTTTTAGATTCGCCGTTCAATTTTCTATCTAACGGTGTAATTTTTATAAAATAAATTGACTAGTTTTTGAGTAATCGATGTAAACGTTCCAACATTATAAACGCTCATATCTCAGTCAAATGTTAACCAATCTTAAATATTGATATAGTTTTAGATTCGCCGTTCAATTTTCTATCTAACGGTGTAATTTTTATAAAATAAATCGACTAGTTTTTGAGAAATCGATGTAAACGTTCCAACACTATAAACGCCCATATCTCAGTCAAATGTTAACCAATCTTCAATATTGATATAGTTTTAGATTCGCCGTTCAATTTTCTATCTAACGGTGTAATTTTGTATGTAACGATGTCTAAAAAAAAAAAAAAAAAAAAGGTCAGCCAACCAAACCGAACCAAACTTAACCTGTTCGCCATTCAATTTCCTATCTAATGGTGTAATTTGTTTCGAGTTATCGATGTAAATGTTCCAACATTATAAACGCTCATATCTCAGTCAAATGTTAACCAATCGTCGAAATTCATACATTTTTAGAATCGCCTTTCAATTCTCTATCTAACGATGTAATTTTTTTAAAATAAATCGACTAGATTTTGAGTAATCGATGTAAACGTTCCAACATTATAAACGCTCATATCTCAGTCAAATGTTAACCAATCTTCAATATTGATATAGTTTAAGATTCGCCGTTCAATTTTCTATCTAACGATGTAATTTTTTTTAAATAAATTGACTAGATTTTGAGTAATCGATGTAAACGTTCCAACATTATAAACGCTCATATCTCAGTCAAATGTTAACCAATCTTCAATATTGATATAGTTTAAGATTCGCCGTTCAATTTTCTATCTAACGATGTAATTTTTTTTAAATAAATTGACTAGTTTTTGAGTAATCGATGTAAACGTTCCAACATTATAAACGCTCATATCTCAGTCAAATGTTAACCAATCTTAAATATTGATATAGTTTTAGATTCGCCGTTCAATTTTCTATCTAACGGTGTAATTTTGTATGTAACGATGTCTAAAAAAAAAAAAAAAAAAAAGGTCAGCCAACCAAACCGAACCAAACTTAACCTGTTCGCCATTCAATTTCCTATCTAATGGTGTAATTTGTTTCGAGTTATCGATGTAAATGTTCCAACATTATAAACGCTCATATCTCAGTCAAATGTTAACCAATCTTAAATATTGATATAGTTTTAGATTCGCCGTTCAATTTTCTATCTAACGGTGTAATTTTTATAAAATAAATTGACTAGTTTTTGAGTAATCGATGTAAACGTTCCAACATTATAAACGCTCATATCTCAGTCAAATGTTAACCAATCTTCAATATTGATATAGTTTTAGATTCGCCGTTCAATTTTCTATCTAACGGTGTAATTTTGTATGTAACGATGTCAAAAAAAAAAAAAAAAAAAAAGGTCAGCCAACCAAACCGAACCAAACTTAACCTGTTCGCCATTCAATTTCCTATCTAATGGTGTAATTTGTTTCGAGTTATCGATGTAAATGTTCCAACATTATAAACGCTCATATCTCAGTCAAATGTTAACCAATCGTCGAAATTCATACATTTTTAGAATCGCCTTTCAATTCTCTATCTAACGATGTAATTTTTTTAAAATAAATCGACTAGATTTTGAGTAATCGATGTAAACGTTCCAACATTATAAACGCTCATATCTCAGTCAAATGTTAACCAATCTTCAATATTGATATAGTTTAAGATTCGCCGTTCAATTTTCTATCTAACGATGTAATTTTTTTTAAATAAATTGACTAGATTTTGAGTAATCGATGTAAACGTTCCAACATTATAAACGCTCATATCTCAGTCAAATGTTAACCAATCTTCAATATTGATATAGTTTAAGATTCGCCGTTCAATTTTCTATCTAACGATGTAATTTTTTTTAAATAAATTGACTAGTTTTTGAGTAATCGATGTAAACGTTCCAACATTATAAACGCTCATATCTCAGTCAAATGTTAACCAATCTTAAATATTGATATAGTTTTAGATTCGCCGTTCAATTTTCTATCTAACGGTGTAATTTTGTATGTAACGATGTCTAAAAAAAAAAAAAAAAAAAAGGTCAGCCAACCAAACCGAACCAAACTTAACCTGTTCGCCATTCAATTTCCTATCTAATGGTGTAATTTGTTTCGAGTTATCGATGTAAATGTTCCAACATTATAAACGCTCATATCTCAGTCAAATGTTAACCAATCTTAAATATTGATATAGTTTTAGATTCGCCGTTCAATTTTCTATCTAACGGTGTAATTTTTATAAAATAAATTGACTAGTTTTTGAGTAATCGATGTAAACGTTCCAACATTATAAACGCTCATATCTCAGTCAAATGTTAACCAATCTTCAATATTGATATAGTTTTAGATTCGCCGTTCAATTTTCTATCTAACGGTGTAATTTTGTATGTAACGATGTCAAAAAAAAAAAAAAAAAAAAAGGTCAGCCAACCAAACCGAACCAAACTTAACCTGTTCGCCATTCAATTTCCTATCTAATGGTGTAATTTGTTTCGAGTTATCGATGTAAATGTTCCAACACTATAAACGCCCATATCTCAGTCAAATGTTAACCAATCTTCAATATTGATATAGTTTTAGATTCGCCGTTCAATTTTCTATCTAACGGTGTAATTTTGTATGTAACGATGTCTAAAAAAAAAAAAAAAAAAAAGGTCAGCCAACCAAACCGAACCAAACTTAACCTGTTCGCCATTCAATTTCCTATCTAATGGTGTAATTTGTTTCGAGTTATCGATGTTAATGTTCCAACATTATAAACGCTCATATCTCAGTCAAATGTTAACCAATCGTCGAAATTCATACATTTTTAGAATCGCCTTTCAATTCTCTATCTAACCATGTAATTTTTTTAAAATAAATCGACTAGATTTTGAGTAATCGATGTAAACGTTCCAACATTATAAACGCTCATATCTCAGTCAAATGTTAACCAATCTTCAATATTGATATAGTTTAAGATTCGCCGTTCAATTTTCTATCTAACGATGTAATTTTTTTTAAATAAATTGACTAGTTTTTGAGTAATCGATGTAAACGTTCCAACATTATAAACGCTCATATCTCAGTCAAATGTTAACCAATCTTAAATATTGATATAGTTTTAGATTCGCCGTTCAATTTTCTATCTAACGGTGTAATTTTTATAAAATAAATTGACTAGTTTTTGAGTAATCGATGTAAACGTTCCAACATTATAAACGCTCATATCTCAGTCAAATGTTAACCAATCTTAAATATTGATATAGTTTTAGATTCGCCGTTCAATTTTCTATCTAACGGTGTAATTTTGTATGTAACGATGTCTAAAAAAAAAAAAAAAAAAAAGGTCAGCCAACCAAACCGAACCAAACTTAACCTGTTCGCCATTCAATTTCCTATCTAATGGTGTAATTTGTTTCGAGTTATCGATGTAAATGTTCCAACATTATAAACGCTCATATCTCAGTCAAATGTTAACCAATCTTAAATATTGATATAGTTTTAGATTCGCCGTTCAATTTTCTATCTAACGGTGTAATTTTTTTAAATAAATCAACTAGTTTTTGAGAAATCGATGTAAACGTTCCAACATTATAAACGCTCATATCTCAGTCAAATGTTAACCAATCGTCGAAATTCATACATTTTTAGAATCGCCGTTCAATTTTCTATCTAACGGTGTAATTTTTTTAAATAAATCAACTAGTTTTTGAGAAATCGATGTAAACGTTCCAACATTATAAACGCTCATATCTCAGTCAAATGTTAACCAATCTTCAATATTGATATAGTTTTAGATTCGCCGTTCAATTTTCTATCTAACGGTGTAATTTTGTATGTAACGATGTCTAAAAAAAAAAAAAAAAAAAGGTCAGCCAACCAAACCGAACCAAACTTAACCTGTTCGCCATTCAATTTCCTATCTAATGGTGTAATTTGTTTCGAGTTATCGATGTTAATGTTCCAACATTATAAACGCTCATATCTCAGTCAAATGTTAACCAATCGTCGAAATTCATACATTTTTAGAATCGCCTTTCAATTGTCTATCTAACCATGTAATTTTTTTAAAATAAATCGACTAGATTTTGAGTAATCGATGTAAACGTTCCAACATTATAAACGCTCATATCTCAGTCAAATGTTAACCAATCTTCAATATTGATATAGTTTAAGATTCGCCGTTTAATTTTCTATCTAACGATGTAATTTTTTTTAAATAAATTGACTAGTTTTTGAGTAATCGATGTAAACGTTCCAACATTATAAACGCTCATATCTCAGTCAAATGTTAACCAATCTTAAATATTGATATAGTTTTAGATTCGCCGTTCAATTTTCTATCTAACGGTGTAATTTTTATAAAATAAATTGACTAGTTTTTGAGTAATCGATGTAAACGTTCCAACATTATAAACGCTCATATCTCAGTCAAATGTTAACCAATCTTCAATATTGATATAGTTTTAGATTCGCCGTTCAATTTTCTATCTAACGGTGTAATTTTTATAAAATAAATCGACTAGTTTTTGAGTAATCGATGTAAACGTTCCAACATTATAAACGCTCATATCTCAGTCAAATGTTAACCAATCTTCAATATTGATATAGTTTTAGATTCGCCGTTCAATTTTCTATCTAACGGTGTAATTTTGTATGTAACGATGTCTAAAAAAAAAAAAAAAAAAAAGGTCAGCCAACCAAACCGAACCAAACTTAACCTGTTCGCCATTCAATTTCCTATCTAATGGTGTAATTTGTTTCGAGTTATCGATGTAAATGTTCCAACATTATAAACGCTCATATCTCAGTCAAATGTTAACCAATCGTCGAAATTCATACATTTTTAGAATCGCCTTTCAATTCTCTATCTAACGATGTAATTTTTTTAAAATAAATCGACTAGATTTTGAGTAATCGATGTAAACGTTCCAACATTATAAACGCTCATATCTCAGTCAAATGTTAACCAATCTTCAATATTGATATAGTTTAAGATTCGCCGTTCAATTTTCTATCTAACGATGTAATTTTTTTTAAATAAATTGACTAGATTTTGAGTAATCGATGTAAACGTTCCAACATTATAAACGCTCATATCTCAGTCAAATGTTAACCAATCTTCAATATTGATATAGTTTTAGATTCGCCGTTCAATTTTCTATCTAACGGTGTAATTTTTTTAAATAAATCAACTAGTTTTTGAGAAATCGATGTAAACGTTCCAACATTATAAACGCTCATATCTCAGTCAAATGTTAACCAATCTTAAATATTGATATAGTTTTAGATTCGCCGTTCAATTTTCTATCTAACGGTGTAATTTTTTTAAATAAATCAACTAGTTTTTGAGAAATCGATGTAAACGTTCCAACATTATAAACGCTCATATCTCAGTCAAATGTTAACCAATCTTCAATATTGATATAGTTTAAGATTCGCCGTTTAATTTTCTATCTAACGATGTAATTTTTTTTAAATAAATTGACTAGTTTTTGAGTAATCGATGTAAACGTTCCAACATTATAAACGCTCATATCTCAGTCAAATGTTAACCAATCTTCAATATTGATATAGTTTTAGATTCGCCGTTCAATTTTCTATCTAACGGTGTAATTTTTTTAAATAAATCAACTAGTTTTTGAGAAATCGATGTAAACGTTCCAACATTATAAACGCTCATATCTCAGTCAAATGTTAACCAATCTTAAATATTGATATAGTTTTAGATTCGCCGTTCAATTTTCTATCTAACGGTGTAATTTTTTTAAATAAATCAACTAGTTTTTGAGAAATCGATGTAAACGTTCCAACATTATAAACGCTCATATCTCAGTCAAATGTTAACCAATCTTCAATATTGATATAGTTTAAGATTCGCCGTTTAATTTTCTATCTAACGATGTAATTTTTTTTAAATAAATTGACTAGTTTTTGAGTAATCGATGTAAACGTTCCAACATTATAAACGCTCATATCTCAGTCCAATGTTAACCAATCTTAAATATTGATATAGTTTTAGATTCGCCGTTCAATTTTCTATCTAACGGTGTAATTTTTATAAAATAAATTGACTAGTTTTTGAGTAATCGATGTAAACGTTCCAACATTATAAACGCTCATATCTCAGTCAAATGTTAACCAATCTTCAATATTGATATAGTTTTAGATTCGCCGTTCAATTTTCTATCTAACGGTGTAATTTTGTATGTAACGATGTCTAAAAAAAAAAAAAAAAAAAAGGTCAGCCAACCAAACCGAACCAAACTTAACCTGTTCGCCATTCAATTTCCTATCTAATGGTGTAATTTGTTTCGAGTTATCGATGTAAATGTTCCAACATTATAAACGCTCATATCTCAGTCAAATGTTAACCAATCTTAAATATTGATATAGTTTTAGATTCGCCGTTCAATTTTCTATCTAACGGTGTAATTTTTATAAAATAAATCGACTAGTTTTTGAGAAATCGATGTAAACGTTCCAACACTATAAACGCCCATATCTCAGTCAAATGTTAACCAATCTTCAATATTGATATAGTTTTAGATTCGCCGTTCAATTTTCTATCTAACGGTGTAATTTTGTATGTAACGATGTCTAAAAAAAAAAAAAAAAAAAAGGTCAGCCAACCAAACCGAACCAAACTTAACCTGTTCGCCATTCAATTTCCTATCTAATGGTGTAATTTGTTTCGAGTTATCGATGTAAATGTTCCAACATTATAAACGCTCATATCTCAGTCAAATGTTAACCAATCGTCGAAATTCATACATTTTTAGAATCGCCTTTCAATTCTCTATCTAACCATGTAATTTTTTTAAAATAAATCGACTAGATTTTGAGTAATCGATGTAAACGTTCCAACATTATAAACGCTCATATCTCAGTCAAATGTTAACCAATCTTCAATATTGATATAGTTTAAGATTCGCCGTTCAATTTTCTATCTAACGATGTAATTTTTTTTAAATAAATTGACTAGTTTTTGAGTAATCGATGTAAACGTTCCAACATTATAAACGCTCATATCTCAGTCAAATGTTAACCAATCTTAAATATTGATATAGTTTTAGATTCGCCGTTCAATTTTCTATCTAACGGTGTAATTTTTATACAATAAATTGACTAGTTTTTGAGTAATCGATGTAAACGTTCCAACATTATAAACGCTCATATCTCAGTCAAATGTTAACCAATCTTCAATATTGATATAGTTTAAGATTCGCCGTTCAATTTTCTATCTAACGGTGTAATTTTTATAAAATAAATTGACTAGTTTTTGAGTAATCGATGTAAACGTTCCAACATTATAAACGCTCATATCTCAGTCAAATGTTAACCAATCTTAAATATTGATATAGTTTTAGATTCGCCGTTCAATTTTCTATCTAACGGTGTAATTTTGTATGTAACGATGTCTAAAAAAAAAAAAAAAAAAAAGGGCAGCCAACCAAACCGAACCAAACTTAACCTGTTCGCCATTCAATTTCCTATCTAATGGTGTAATTTGTTTCGAGTTATCGATGTAAATGTTCCAACATTATAAACGCTCATATCTCAGTCAAATGTTAACCAATCGTCGAAATTCATACATTTTTAGAATCGCCTTTCAATTCTCTATCTAACGGTGTAATTTTTTTAAAATAAATCGACTAGATTTTGAGTAATCGATGTAAACGTTCCAACATTATAAACGCTCATATCTCAGTCAAATGTTAACCAATCTTCAATATTGATATAGTTTAAGATTCGCCGTTCAATTTTCTATCTAACGATGTAATTTTTTTTAAATAAATTGACTAGATTTTGAGTAATCGATGTAAACGTTCCAACATTATAAACGCTCATATCTCAGTCAAATGTTAACCAATCTTCAATATTGATATAGTTTTAGATTCGCCGTTCAATTTTCTATCAAATGGTGTAATTTTTTTTAATAAATCAACTAGTTTTTGAGAAATCGATGTAAACGTTCCAACATTATAAACGCTCATATCTCAGTCAAATGTTAACCAATCTTAAATATTGATATAGTTTTAGATTCGCCGTTCAATTTTCTATCTAACGGTGTAATTTTTATAAAATAAATCGACTAGTTTTTGAGTAATCGATGTAAACGTTCCAACATTATAAACGCTCATATCTCAGTCAAATGTTAACCAATCTTAAATATTGATATAGTTTTAGATTCGCCGTTCAATTTTCTATCTAACGGTGTAATTTTTTTAAATAAATCAACTAGTTTTTGAGAAATCGATGTAAACGTTCCAACATTATAAACGCTCATATCTCAGTCAAATGTTAACCAATCTTAAATATTGATATAGTTTTAGATTCGCCGTTCAATTTTCTATCTAACGGTGTAATTTTTTTAAATAAATCAACTAGTTTTTGAGAAATCGATGTAAACGTTCCAACATTATAAACGCTCATATCTCAGTCAAATGTTAACCAATCTTCAATATTGATATAGTTTAAGATTCGCCGTTTAATTTTCTATCTAACGATGTAATTTTTTTTAAATAAATTGACTAGTTTTTGAGTAATCGATGTAAACGTTCCAACATTATAAACGCTCATATCTCAGTCCAATGTTAACCAATCTTAAATATTGATATAGTTTTAGATTCGCCGTTCAATTTTCTATCTAACGGTGTAATTTTGTATGTAACGATGTCTAAAAAAAAAAAAAAAAAAAAGGTCAGCCAACCAAACCGAACCAAACTTAACCTGTTCGCCATTCAATTTCCTATCTAATGGTGTAATTTGTTTCGAGTTATCGATGTTAATGTTCCAACATTATAAACGCTCATATCTCAGTCAAATGTTAACCAATCGTCGAAATTCATACATTTTTAGAATCGCCTTTCAATTCTCTATCTAACCATGTAATTTTTTTAAAATAAATCGACTAGATTTTGAGTAATCGATGTAAACGTTCCAACATTATAAACGCTCATATCTCAGTCAAATGTTAACCAATCTTCAATATTGATATAGTTTAAGATTCGCCGTTCAATTTTCTATCTAACGATGTAATTTTTTTTAAATAAATTGACTAGTTTTTGAGTAATCGATGTAAACGTTCCAACATTATAAACGCTCATATCTCAGTCAAATGTTAACCAATCTTAAATATTGATATAGTTTTAGATTCGCCGTTCAATTTTCTATCTAACGGTGTAATTTTTATAAAATAAATTGACTAGTTTTTGAGTAATCGATGTAAACGTTCCAACATTATAAACGCTCATATCTCAGTCAAATGTTAACCAATCTTAAATATTGATATAGTTTTAGATTCGCCGTTCAATTTTCTATCTAACGGTGTAATTTTGTATGTAACGATGTCTAAAAAAAAAAAAAAAAAAAAGGTCAGCCAACCAAACCGAACCAAACTTAACCTGTTCGCCATTCAATTTCCTATCTAATGGTGTAATTTGTTTCGAGTTATGGATGTAAATGTTCCAACATTATAAACGCTCATATCTCAGTCAAATGTTAACCAATCTTAAATATTGATATAGTTTTAGATTCGCCGTTCAATTTTCTATCTAACGGTGTAATTTTTTTAAATAAATCAACTAGTTTTTGAGAAATCGATGTAAACGTTCCAACATTATAAACGCTCATATCTCAGTCAAATGTTAACCAATCTTCAATATTGATATAGTTTAAGATTCGCCGTTTAATTTTCTATCTAACGATGTAATTTTTTTTAAATAAATTGACTAGTTTTTGAGTAATCGATGTAAACGTTCCAACATTATAAACGCTCATATCTCAGTCCAATGTTAACCAATCTTAAATATTGATATAGTTTTAGATTCGCCGTTCAATTTTCTATCTAACGGTGTAATTTTTATAAAATAAATTGACTAGTTTTTGAGTAATCGATGTAAACGTTCCAACATTATAAACGCTCATATCTCAGTCAAATGTTAACCAATCTTCAATATTGATATAGTTTTAGATTCGCCGTTCAATTTTCTATCTAACGGTGTAATTTTGTATGTAACGATGTCTAAAAAAAAAAAAAAAAAAAAGGTCAGCCAACCAAACCGAACCAAACTTAACCTGTTCGCCATTCAATTTCCTATCTAATGGTGTAATTTGTTTCGAGTTATGGATGTAAATGTTCCAACATTATAAACGCTCATATCTCAGTCAAATGTTAACCAATCTTAAATATTGATATAGTTTTAGATTCGCCGTTCAATTTTCTATCTAACGGTGTAATTTTTTTAAATAAATCAACTAGTTTTTGAGAAATCGATGTAAACGTTCCAACATTATAAACGCTCATATCTCAGTCAAATGTTAACCAATCTTCAATATTGATATAGTTTAAGATTCGCCGTTTAATTTTCTATCTAACGATGTAATTTTTTTTAAATAAATTGACTAGTTTTTGAGTAATCGATGTAAACGTTCCAACATTATAAACGCTCATATCTCAGTCCAATGTTAACCAATCTTAAATATTGATATAGTTTTAGATTCGCCGTTCAATTTTCTATCTAACGGTGTAATTTTTATAAAATAAATTGACTAGTTTTTGAGTAATCGATGTAAACGTTCCAACATTATAAACGCTCATATCTCAGTCAAATGTTAACCAATCTTAAATATTGATATAGTTTTAGATTCGCCGTTCAATTTTCTATCTAACGGTGTAATTTTGTATGTAACGATGTCTAAAAAAAAAAAAAAAAAAAAGGTCAGCCAACCAAACCGAACCAAACTTAACCTGTTCGCCATTCAATTTCCTATCTAATGGTGTAATTTTTTTCGAGTTATGGATGTAAACGTTCCAACATTATAAACGCTCATATCTCAGTCAAATGTTAACCAATCTTAAATATTGATATAGTTTTAGATTCGCCGTTCAATTTTCTATCTAACGGTGTAATTTTTTTAAATAAATCAACTAGTTTTTGAGAAATCGATGTAAACGTTCCAACATTATAAACGCTCATATCTCAGTCAAATGTTAACCAATCTTCAATATTGATATAGTTTAAGATTCGCCGTTTAATTTTCTATCTAACGATGTAATTTTTTTTAAATAAATTGACTAGTTTTTGAGTAATCGATGTAAACGTTCCAACATTATAAACGCTCATATCTCAGTCCAATGTTAACCAATCTTAAATATTGATATAGTTTTAGATTCGCCGTTCAATTTTCTATCTAACGGTGTAATTTTTATAAAATAAATTGACTAGTTTTTGAGTAATCGATGTAAACGTTCCAACATTATAAACGCTCATATCTCAGTCAAATGTTAACCAATCTTAAATATTGATATAGTTTTAGATTCGCCGTTCAATTTTCTATCTAACGGTGTAATTTTTATAAAATAAATCGACTAGTTTTTGAGAAATCGATGTAAACGTTCCAACACTATAAACGCCCATATCTCAGTCAAATGTTAACCAATCTTCAATATTGATATAGTTTTAGATTCGCCGTTCAATTTTCTATCTAACGGTGTAATTTTGTATGTAACGATGTCAAAAAAAAAAAAAAAAAAAAAGGTCAGCCAACCAAACCGAACCAAACTTAACCTGTTCGCCATTCAATTTCCTATCTAATGGTGTAATTTGTTTCGAGTTATCGATGTAAATGTTCCAACATTATAAACGCTCATATCTCAGTCAAATGTTAACCAATCGTCGAAATTCATACATTTTTAGAATCGCCTTTCAATTCTCTATCTAACCATGTAATTTTTTTAAAATAAATCGACTAGATTTTGAGTAATCGATGTAAACGTTCCAACATTATAAACGCTCATATCTCAGTCAAATGTTAACCAATCTTCAATATTGATATAGTTTAAGATTCGCCGTTCAATTTTCTATCTAACGATGTAATTTTTTTTAAATAAATTGACTAGTTTTTGAGTAATCGATGTAAACGTTCCAACATTATAAACGCTCATATCTCAGTCAAATGTTAACCAATCTTAAATATTGATATAGTTTTAGATTCGCCGTTCAATTTTCTATCTAACGGTGTAATTTTTATAAAATAAATTGACTAGTTTTTGAGTAATCGATGTAAACGTTCCAACATTATAAACGCTCATATCTCAGTCAAATGTTAACCAATCTTCAATATTGATATAGTTTAAGATTCGCCGTTCAATTTTCTATCTAACGGTGTAATTTTTATAAAATAAATCGACTAGTTTTTGAGTAATCGATGTAAACGTTCCAACATTATAAACGCTCATATCTCAGTCAAATGTTAACCAATCTTAAATATTGATATAGTTTTAGATTCGCCGTTCAATTTTCTATCTAACGGTGTAATTTTGTATGTAACGATGTCTAAAAAAAAAAAAAAAAAAAAGGTCAGCCAACCAAACCGAACCAAACTTAACCTGTTCGCCATTCAATTTCCTATCTAATGGTGTAATTTGTTTCGAGTTATCGATGTAAATGTTCCAACATTATAAACGCTCATATCTCAGTCAAATGTTAACCAATCGTCGAAATTCATACATTTTTAGAATCGCCTTTCAATTCTCTATCTAACGATGTAATTTTTTTAAAATAAATCGACTAGATTTTGAGTAATCGATGTAAACGTTCCAACATTATAAACGCTCATATCTCAGTCAAATGTTAACCAATCTTCAATATTGATATAGTTTAAGATTCGCCGTTCAATTTTCTATCTAACGATGTAATTTTTTTTAAATAAATTGACTAGATTTTGAGTAATCGATGTAAACGTTCCAACATTATAAACGCTCATATCTCAGTCAAATGTTAACCAATCTTCAATATTGATATAGTTTTAGATTCGCCGTTCAATTTTCTATCTAACGGTGTAATTTTTTTAAATAAATCAACTAGTTTTTGAGAAATCGATGTAAACGTTCCAACATTATAAACGCTCATATCTCAGTCAAATGTTAACCAATCTTAAATATTGATATAGTTTTAGATTCGCCGTTCAATTTTCTATCTAACGGTGTAATTTTTATAAAATAAATCGACTAGTTTTTGAGTAATCGATGTAAACGTTCCAACATTATAAACGCTCATATCTCAGTCAAATGTTAACCAATCTTAAATATTGATATAGTTTTAGATTCGCCGTTCAATTTTCTATCTAACGGTGTAATTTTTTTAAATAAATCAACTAGTTTTTGAGAAATCGATGTAAACGTTCCAACATTATAAACGCTCATATCTCAGTCAAATGTTAACCAATCTTAAATATTGATATAGTTTTAGATTCGCCGTTCAATTTTCTATCTAACGGTGTAATTTTTTTAAATAAATCAACTAGTTTTTGAGAAATCGATGTAAACGTTCCAACATTATAAACGCTCATATCTCAGTCAAATGTTAACCAATCTTCAATATTGATATAGTTTAAGATTCGCCGTTTAATTTTCTATCTAACGATGTAATTTTTTTTAAATAAATTGACTAGTTTTTGAGTAATCGATGTAAACGTTCCAACATTATAAACGCTCATATCTCAGTCCAATGTTAACCAATCTTAAATATTGATATAGTTTTAGATTCGCCGTTCAATTTTCTATCTAACGGTGTAATTTTGTATGTAACGATGTCTAAAAAAAAAAAAAAAAAAAAAGGTCAGCCAACCAAACCGAACCAAACTTAACCTGTTCGCCATTCAATTTCCTATCTAATGGTGTAATTTGTTTCGAGTTATCGATGTTAATGTTCCAACATTATAAACGCTCATATCTCAGTCAAATGTTAACCAATCGTCGAAATTCATACATTTTTAGAATCGCCTTTCAATTCTCTATCTAACCATGTAATTTTTTTAAAATAAATCGACTAGATTTTGAGTAATCGATGTAAACGTTCCAACATTATAAACGCTCATATCTCAGTCAAATGTTAACCAATCTTCAATATTGATATAGTTTAAGATTCGCCGTTCAATTTTCTATCTAACGATGTAATTTTTTTTAAATAAATTGACTAGTTTTTGAGTAATCGATGTAAACGTTCCAACATTATAAACGCTCATATCTCAGTCAAATGTTAACCAATCTTAAATATTGATATAGTTTTAGATTCGCCGTTCAATTTTCTATCTAACGGTGTAATTTTTATAAAATAAATCGACTAGTTTTTGAGAAATCGATGTAAACGTTCCAACACTATAAACGCCCATATCTCAGTCAAATGTTAACCAATCTTCAATATTGATATAGTTTTAGATTCGCCGTTCAATTTTCTATCTAACGGTGTAATTTTGTATGTAACGATGTCTAAAAAAAAAAAAAAAAAAAAGGTCAGCCAACCAAACCGAACCAAACTTAACCTGTTCGCCATTCAATTTCCTATCTAATGGTGTAATTTGTTTCGAGTTATCGATGTAAATGTTCCAACATTATAAACGCTCATATCTCAGTCAAATGTTAACCAATCGTCGAAATTCATACATTTTTAGAATCGCCTTTCAATTCTCTATCTAACCATGTAATTTTTTTAAAATAAATCGACTAGATTTTGAGTAATCGATGTAAACGTTCCAACATTATAAACGCTCATATCTCAGTCAAATGTTAACCAATCTTCAATATTGATATAGTTTAAGATTCGCCGTTCAATTTTCTATCTAACGATGTAATTTTTTTTAAATAAATTGACTAGTTTTTGAGTAATCGATGTAAACGTTCCAACATTATAAACGCTCATATCTCAGTCAAATGTTAACCAATCTTAAATATTGATATAGTTTTAGATTCGCCGTTCAATTTTCTATCTAACGGTGTAATTTTTATAAAATAAATTGACTAGTTTTTGAGTAATCGATGTAAACGTTCCAACATTATAAACGCTCATATCTCAGTCAAATGTTAACCAATCTTCAATATTGATATAGTTTAAGATTCGCCGTTCAATTTTCTATCTAACGGTGTAATTTTTATAAAATAAATCGACTAGTTTTTGAGTAATCGATGTAAACGTTCCAACATTATAAACGCTCATATCTCAGTCAAATGTTAACCAATCTTAAATATTGATATAGTTTTAGATTCGCCGTTCAATTTTCTATCTAACGGTGTAATTTTGTATGTAACGATGTCTAAAAAAAAAAAAAAAAAAAAGGTCAGCCAACCAAACCGAACCAAACTTAACCTGTTCGCCATTCAATTTCCTATCTAATGGTGTAATTTGTTTCGAGTTATCGATGTAAATGTTCCAACATTATAAACGCTCATATCTCAGTCAAATGTTAACCAATCGTCGAAATTCATACATTTTTAGAATCGCCTTTCAATTCTCTATCTAACCATGTAATTTTTTTAAAATAAATCGACTAGATTTTGAGTAATCGATGTAAACGTTCCAACATTATAAACGCTCATATCTCAGTCAAATGTTAACCAATCTTCAATATTGATATAGTTTAAGATTCGCCGTTCAATTTTCTATCTAACGATGTAATTTTTTTTAAATAAATTGACTAGATTTTGAGTAATCGATGTAAACGTTCCAACATTATAAACGCTCATATCTCAGTCAAATGTTAACCAATCTTCAATATTGATATAGTTTTAGATTCGCCGTTCAATTTTCTATCTAACGGTGTAATTTTTTTAAATAAATCAACTAGTTTTTGAGAAATCGATGTAAACGTTCCAACATTATAAACGCTCATATCTCAGTCAAATGTTAACCAATCTTAAATATTGATATAGTTTTAGATTCGCCGTTCAATTTTCTATCTAACGGTGTAATTTTTATAAAATAAATCGACTAGTTTTTGAGTAATCGATGTAAACGTTCCAACATTATAAACGCTCATATCTCAGTCAAATGTTAACCAATCTTAAATATTGATATAGTTTTAGATTCGCCGTTCAATTTTCTATCTAACGGTGTAATTTTTTTAAATAAATCAACTAGTTTTTGAGAAATCGATGTAAACGTTCCAACATTATAAACGCTCATATCTCAGTCAAATGTTAACCAATCTTAAATATTGATATAGTTTTAGATTCGCCGTTCAATTTTCTATCTAACGGTGTAATTTTTTTAAATAAATCAACTAGTTTTTGAGAAATCGATGTAAACGTTCCAACATTATAAACGCTCATATCTCAGTCAAATGTTAACCAATCTTCAATATTGATATAGTTTAAGATTCGCCGTTTAATTTTCTATCTAACGATGTAATTTTTTTTAAATAAATTGACTAGTTTTTGAGTAATCGATGTAAACGTTCCAACATTATAAACGCTCATATCTCAGTCCAATGTTAACCAATCTTAAATATTGATATAGTTTTAGATTCGCCGTTCAATTTTCTATCTAACGGTGTAATTTTGTATGTAACGATGTCTAAAAAAAAAAAAAAAAAAAAGGTCAGCCAACCAAACCGAACCAAACTTAACCTGTTCGCCATTCAATTTCCTATCTAATGGTGTAATTTGTTTCGAGTTATCGATGTTAATGTTCCAACATTATAAACGCTCATATCTCAGTCAAATGTTAACCAATCGTCGAAATTCATACATTTTTAGAATCGCCTTTCAATTCTCTATCTAACCATGTAATTTTTTTAAAATAAATCGACTAGATTTTGAGTAATCGATGTAAACGTTCCAACATTATAAACGCTCATATCTCAGTCAAATGTTAACCAATCTTCAATATTGATATAGTTTAAGATTCGCCGTTCAATTTTCTATCTAACGATGTAATTTTTTTTAAATAAATTGACTAGTTTTTGAGTAATCGATGTAAACGTTCCAACATTATAAACGCTCATATCTCAGTCAAATGTTAACCAATCTTAAATATTGATATAGTTTTAGATTCGCCGTTCAATTTTCTATCTAACGGTGTAATTTTTATAAAATAAATTGACTAGTTTTTGAGTAATCGATGTAAACGTTCCAACATTATAAACGCTCATATCTCAGTCAAATGTTAACCAATCTTAAATATTGATATAGTTTTAGATTCGCCGTTCAATTTTCTATCTAACGGTGTAATTTTGTATGTAACGATGTCTAAAAAAAAAAAAAAAAAAAAGGTCAGCCAACCAAACCGAACCAAACTTAACCTGTTCGCCATTCAATTTCCTATCTAATGGTGTAATTTGTTTCGAGTTATGGATGTAAATGTTCCAACATTATAAACGCTCATATCTCAGTCAAATGTTAACCAATCTTAAATATTGATATAGTTTTAGATTCGCCGTTCAATTTTCTATCTAACGGTGTAATTTTTTTAAATAAATCAACTAGTTTTTGAGAAATCGATGTAAACGTTCCAACATTATAAACGCTCATATCTCAGTCAAATGTTAACCAATCTTCAATATTGATATAGTTTAAGATTCGCCGTTTAATTTTCTATCTAACGATGTAATTTTTTTTAAATAAATTGACTAGTTTTTGAGTAATCGATGTAAACGTTCCAACATTATAAACGCTCATATCTCAGTCCAATGTTAACCAATCTTAAATATTGATATAGTTTTAGATTCGCCGTTCAATTTTCTATCTAACGGTGTAATTTTTATAAAATAAATTGACTAGTTTTTGAGTAATCGATGTAAACGTTCCAACATTATAAACGCTCATATCTCAGTCAAATGTTAACCAATCTTCAATATTGATATAGTTTTAGATTCGCCGTTCAATTTTCTATCTAACGGTGTAATTTTGTATGTAACGATGTCTAAAAAAAAAAAAAAAAAAAAGGTCAGCCAACCAAACCGAACCAAACTTAACCTGTTCGCCATTCAATTTCCTATCTAATGGTGTAATTTGTTTCGAGTTATGGATGTAAATGTTCCAACATTATAAACGCTCATATCTCAGTCAAATGTTAACCAATCTTAAATATTGATATAGTTTTAGATTCGCCGTTCAATTTTCTATCTAACGGTGTAATTTTTTTAAATAAATCAACTAGTTTTTGAGAAATCGATGTAAACGTTCCAACATTATAAACGCTCATATCTCAGTCAAATGTTAACCAATCTTCAATATTGATATAGTTTAAGATTCGCCGTTTAATTTTCTATCTAACGATGTAATTTTTTTTAAATAAATTGACTAGTTTTTGAGTAATCGATGTAAACGTTCCAACATTATAAACGCTCATATCTCAGTCCAATGTTAACCAATCTTAAATATTGATATAGTTTTAGATTCGCCGTTCAATTTTCTATCTAACGGTGTAATTTTTATAAAATAAATTGACTAGTTTTTGAGTAATCGATGTAAACGTTCCAACATTATAAACGCTCATATCTCAGTCAAATGTTAACCAATCTTAAATATTTATATAGTTTTAGATTCGCCGTTCAATTTTCTATCTAACGGTGTAATTTTGTATGTAACGATGTCTAAAAAAAAAAAAAAAAAAAAGGTCAGCCAACCAAACCGAACCAAACTTAACCTGTTCGCCATTCAATTTCCTATCTAATGGTGTAATTTGTTTCGAGTTATGGATGTAAATGTTCCAACATTATAAACGCTCATATCTCAGTCAAATGTTAACCAATCTTAAATATTGATATAGTTTTAGATTCGCCGTTCAATTTTCTATCTAACGGTGTAATTTTTTTAAATAAATCAACTAGTTTTTGAGAAATCGATGTAAACGTTCCAACATTATAAACGCTCATATCTCAGTCAAATGTTAACCAATCTTCAATATTGATATAGTTTAAGATTCGCCGTTTAATTTTCTATCTAACGATGTAATTTTTTTTAAATAAATTGACTAGTTTTTGAGTAATCGATGTAAACGTTCCAACATTATAAACGCTCATATCTCAGTCCAATGTTAACCAATCTTAAATATTGATATAGTTTTAGATTCGCCGTTCAATTTTCTATCTAACGGTGTAATTTTTATAAAATAAATTGACTAGTTTTTGAGTAATCGATGTAAACGTTCCAACATTATAAACGCTCATATCTCAGTCAAATGTTAACCAATCTTAAATATTGATATAGTTTTAGATTCGCCGTTCAATTTTCTATCTAACGGTGTAATTTTTATAAAATAAATCGACTAGTTTTTGAGAAATCGATGTAAACGTTCCAACACTATAAACGCCCATATCTCAGTCAAATGTTAACCAATCTTCAATATTGATATAGTTTTAGATTCGCCGTTCAATTTTCTATCTAACGGTGTAATTTTGTATGTAACGATGTCTAAAAAAAAAAAAAAAAAAAAGGTCAGCCAACCAAACCGAACCAAACTTAACCTGTTCGCCATTCAATTTCCTATCTAATGGTGTAATTTGTTTCGAGTTATCGATGTTAATGTTCCAACATTATAAACGCTCATATCTCAGTCAAATGTTAACCAATCGTCGAAATTCATACATTTTTAGAATCGCCTTTCAATTCTCTATCTAACCATGTAATTTTTTTAAAATAAATCGACTAGATTTTGAGTAATCGATGTAAACGTTCCAACATTATAAACGCTCATATCTCAGTCAAATGTTAACCAATCTTCAATATTGATATAGTTTTAGATTCGCCGTTCAATTTTCTATCTAACGATGTAATTTTTTTTAAATAAATTGACTAGTTTTTGAGTAATCGATGTAAACGTTCCAACATTATAAACGCTCATATCTCAGTCAAATGTTAACCAATCTTAAATATTGATATAGTTTTAGATTCGCCGTTCAATTTTCTATCTAACGGTGTAATTTTTATAAAATAAATTGACTAGTTTTTGAGTAATCGATGTAAACGTTCCAACATTATAAACGCTCATATCTCAGTCAAATGTTAACCAATCTTAAATATTGATATAGTTTTAGATTCGCCGTTCAATTTTCTATCTAACGGTGTAATTTTGTATGTAACGATGTCTAAAAAAAAAAAAAAAAAAAAGGTCAGCCAACCAAACCGAACCAAACTTAACCTGTTCGCCATTCAATTTCCTATCTAATGGTGTAATTTGTTTCGAGTTATCGATGTAAATGTTCCAACATTATAAACGCTCATATCTCAGTCAAATGTTAACCAATCTTAAATATTGATATAGTTTTAGATTCGCCGTTCAATTTTCTATCTAACGGTGTAATTTTTTTAAATAAATCAACTAGTTTTTGAGAAATCGATGTAAACGTTCCAACATTATAAACGCTCATATCTCAGTCAAATGTTAACCAATCGTCGAAATTCATACATTTTTAGAATCGCCGTTCAATTTTCTATCTAACGGTGTAATTTTTTTAAATAAATCAACTAGTTTTTGAGAAATCGATGTAAACGTTCCAACATTATAAACGCTCATATCTCAGTCAAATGTTAACCAATCTTCAATATTGATATAGTTTTAGATTCGCCGTTCAATTTTCTATCTAACGGTGTAATTTTGTATGTAACGATGTCTAAAAAAAAAAAAAAAAAAAGGTCAGCCAACCAAACCGAACCAAACTTAACCTGTTCGCCATTCAATTTCCTATCTAATGGTGTAATTTGTTTCGAGTTATCGATGTTAATGTTCCAACATTATAAACGCTCATATCTCAGTCAAATGTTAACCAATCGTCGAAATTCATACATTTTTAGAATCGCCTTTCAATTGTCTATCTAACCATGTAATTTTTTTAAAATAAATCGACTAGATTTTGAGTAATCGATGTAAACGTTCCAACATTATAAACGCTCATATCTCAGTCAAATGTTAACCAATCTTCAATATTGATATAGTTTAAGATTCGCCGTTTAATTTTCTATCTAACGATGTAATTTTTTTTAAATAAATTGACTAGTTTTTGAGTAATCGATGTAAACGTTCCAACATTATAAACGCTCATATCTCAGTCAAATGTTAACCAATCTTAAATATTGATATAGTTTTAGATTCGCCGTTCAATTTTCTATCTAACGGTGTAATTTTTATAAAATAAATTGACTAGTTTTTGAGTAATCGATGTAAACGTTCCAACATTATAAACGCTCATATCTCAGTCAAATGTTAACCAATCTTCAATATTGATATAGTTTAAGATTCGCCGTTCAATTTTCTATCTAACGGTGTAATTTTTATAAAATAAATCGACTAGTTTTTGAGTAATCGATGTAAACGTTCCAACATTATAAACGCTCATATCTCAGTCAAATGTTAACCAATCTTAAATATTGATATAGTTTTAGATTCGCCGTTCAATTTTCTATCTAACGGTGTAATTTTGTATGTAACGATGTCTAAAAAAAAAAAAAAAAAAAAGGTCAGCCAACCAAACCGAACCAAACTTAACCTGTTCGCCATTCAATTTCCTATCTAATGGTGTAATTTGTTTCGAGTTATCGATGTAAATGTTCCAACATTATAAACGCTCATATCTCAGTCAAATGTTAACCAATCGTCGAAATTCATACATTTTTAGAATCGCCTTTCAATTCTCTATCTAACGATGTAATTTTTTTAAAATAAATCGACTAGATTTTGAGTAATCGATGTAAACGTTCCAACATTATAAACGCTCATATCTCAGTCAAATGTTAACCAATCTTCAATATTGATATAGTTTTAGATTCGCCGTTCAATTTTCTATCTAACGGTGTAATTTTTTTAAATAAATCAACTAGTTTTTGAGAAATCGATGTAAACGTTCCAACATTATAAACGCTCATATCTCAGTCAAATGTTAACCAATCTTAAATATTGATATAGTTTTAGATTCGCCGTTCAATTTTCTATCTAACGGTGTAATTTTTTTAAATAAATCAACTAGTTTTTGAGAAATCGATGTAAACGTTCCAACATTATAAACGCTCATATCTCAGTCAAATGTTAACCAATCTTCAATATTGATATAGTTTAAGATTCGCCGTTTAATTTTCTATCTAACGATGTAATTTTTTTTAAATAAATTGACTAGTTTTTGAGTAATCGATGTAAACGTTCCAACATTATAAACGCTCATATCTCAGTCCAATGTTAACCAATCTTAAATATTGATATAGTTTTAGATTCGCCGTTCAATTTTCTATCTAACGGTGTAATTTTTATAAAATAAATTGACTAGTTTTTGAGTAATCGATGTAAACGTTCCAACATTATAAACGCTCATATCTCAGTCAAATGTTAACCAATCTTCAATATTGATATAGTTTTAGATTCGCCGTTCAATTTTCTATCTAACGGTGTAATTTTGTATGTAACGATGTCTAAAAAAAAAAAAAAAAAAAAGGTCAGCCAACCAAACCGAACCAAACTTAACCTGTTCGCCATTCAATTTCCTATCTAATGGTGTAATTTGTTTCGAGTTATCGATGTAAATGTTCCAACATTATAAACGCTCATATCTCAGTCAAATGTTAACCAATCTTAAATATTGATATAGTTTTAGATTCGCCGTTCAATTTTCTATCTAACGGTGTAATTTTTATAAAATAAATCGACTAGTTTTTGAGAAATCGATGTAAACGTTCCAACACTATAAACGCCCATATCTCAGTCAAATGTTAACCAATCTTCAATATTGATATAGTTTTAGATTCGCCGTTCAATTTTCTATCTAACGGTGTAATTTTGTATGTAACGATGTCTAAAAAAAAAAAAAAAAAAAAGGTCAGCCAACCAAACCGAACCAAACTTAACCTGTTCGCCATTCAATTTCCTATCTAATGGTGTAATTTGTTTCGAGTTATCGATGTAAATGTTCCAACATTATAAACGCTCATATCTCAGTCAAATGTTAACCAATCGTCGAAATTCATACATTTTTAGAATCGCCTTTCAATTGTCTATCTAACCATGTAATTTTTTTAAAATAAATCGACTAGATTTTGAGTAATCGATGTAAACGTTCCAACATTATAAACGCTCATATCTCAGTCAAATGTTAACCAATCTTCAATATTGATATAGTTTAAGATTCGCCGTTCAATTTTCTATCTAACGATGTAATTTTTTTTAAATAAATTGACTAGTTTTTGAGTAATCGATGTAAACGTTCCAACATTATAAACGCTCATATCTCAGTCAAATGTTAACCAATCTTAAATATTGATATAGTTTTAGATTCGCCGTTCAATTTTCTATCTAACGGTGTAATTTTTATAAAATAAATTGACTAGTTTTTGAGTAATCGATGTAAACGTTCCAACATTATAAACGCTCATATCTCAGTCAAATGTTAACCAATCTTCAATATTGATATAGTTTAAGATTCGCCGTTCAATTTTCTATCTAACGGTGTAATTTTTATAAAATAAATCGACTAGTTTTTGAGTAATCGATGTAAACGTTCCAACATTATAAACGCTCATATCTCAGTCAAATGTTAACCAATCTTAAATATTGATATAGTTTTAGATTCGCCGTTCAATTTTCTATCTAACGGTGTAATTTTGTATGTAACGATGTCTAAAAAAAAAAAAAAAAAAAAGGTCAGCCAACCAAACCGAACCAAACTTAACCTGTTCGCCATTCAATTTCCTATCTAATGGTGTAATTTGTTTCGAGTTATCGATGTAAATGTTCCAACATTATAAACGCTCATATCTCAGTCAAATGTTAACCAATCGTCGAAATTCATACATTTTTAGAATCGCCTTTCAATTCTCTATCTAACGATGTAATTTTTTTAAAATAAATCGACTAGATTTTGAGTAATCGATGTAAACGTTCCAACATTATAAACGCTCATATCTCAGTCAAATGTTAACCAATCTTCAATATTGATATAGTTTAAGATTCGCCGTTCAATTTTCTATCTAACGATGTAATTTTTTTTAAATAAATTGACTAGATTTTGAGTAATCGATGTAAACGTTCCAACATTATAAACGCTCATATCTCAGTCAAATGTTAACCAATCTTCAATATTGATATAGTTTTAGATTCGCCGTTCAATTTTCTATCTAACGGTGTAATTTTTTTAAATAAATCAACTAGTTTTTGAGAAATCGATGTAAACGTTCCAACATTATAAACGCTCATATCTCAGTCAAATGTTAACCAATCTTAAATATTGATATAGTTTTAGATTCGCCGTTCAATTTTCTATCTAACGGTGTAATTTTTTTAAATAAATCAACTAGTTTTTGAGAAATCGATGTAAACGTTCCAACATTATAAACGCTCATATCTCAGTCAAATGTTAACCAATCTTCAATATTGATATAGTTTAAGATTCGCCGTTTAATTTTCTATCTAACGATGTAATTTTTTTTAAATAAATTGACTAGTTTTTGAGTAATCGATGTAAACGTTCCAACATTATAAACGCTCATATCTCAGTCCAATGTTAACCAATCTTAAATATTGATATAGTTTTAGATTCGCCGTTCAATTTTCTATCTAACGGTGTAATTTTTATAAAATAAATTGACTAGTTTTTGAGTAATCGATGTAAACGTTCCAACATTATAAACGCTCATATCTCAGTCAAATGTTAACCAATCTTCAATATTGATATAGTTTTAGATTCGCCGTTCAATTTTCTATCTAACGGTGTAATTTTGTATGTAACGATGTCTAAAAAAAAAAAAAAAAAAAAGGTCAGCCAACCAAACCGAACCAAACTTAACCTGTTCGCCATTCAATTTCCTATCTAATGGTGTAATTTGTTTCGAGTTATCGATGTTAATGTTCCAACATTATAAACGCTCATATCTCAGTCAAATGTTAACCAATCGTCGAAATTCATACATTTTTAGAATCGCCTTTCAATTCTCTATCTAACCATGTAATTTTTTTAAAATAAATCGACTAGATTTTGAGTAATCGATGTAAACGTTCCAACATTATAAACGCTCATATCTCAGTCAAATGTTAACCAATCTTCAATATTGATATAGTTTAAGATTCGCCGTTCAATTTTCTATCTAACGATGTAATTTTTTTTAAATAAATTGACTAGTTTTTGAGTAATCGATGTAAACGTTCCAACATTATAAACGCTCATATCTCAGTCAAATGTTAACCAATCTTAAATATTGATATAGTTTTAGATTCGCCGTTCAATTTTCTATCTAACGGTGTAATTTTTATAAAATAAATTGACTAGTTTTTGAGTAATCGATGTAAACGTTCCAACATTATAAACGCTCATATCTCAGTCAAATGTTAACCAATCTTAAATATTGATATAGTTTTAGATTCGCCGTTCAATTTTCTATCTAACGGTGTAATTTTGTATGTAACGATGTCTAAAAAAAAAAAAAAAAAAAAAGGTCAGCCAACCAAACCGAACCAAACTTAACCTGTTCGCCATTCAATTTCCTATCTAATGGTGTAATTTGTTTCGAGTTATCGATGTAAATGTTCCAACATTATAAACGCTCATATCTCAGTCAAATGTTAACCAATCTTAAATATTGATATAGTTTTAGATTCGCCGTTCAATTTTCTATCTAACGGTGTAATTTTTTTAAATAAATCAACTAGTTTTTGAGAAATCGATGTAAACGTTCCAACATTATAAACGCTCATATCTCAGTCAAATGTTAACCAATCGTCGAAATTCATACATTTTTAGAATCGCCGTTCAATTTTCTATCTAACGGTGTAATTTTTTTAAATAAATCAACTAGTTTTTGAGAAATCGATGTAAACGTTCCAACATTATAAACGCTCATATCTCAGTCAAATGTTAACCAATCTTCAATATTGATATAGTTTTAGATTCGCCGTTCAATTTTCTATCTAACGGTGTAATTTTGTATGTAACGATGTCTAAAAAAAAAAAAAAAAAAAGGTCAGCCAACCAAACCGAACCAAACTTAACCTGTTCGCCATTCAATTTCCTATCTAATGGTGTAATTTGTTTCGAGTTATCGATGTTAATGTTCCAACATTATAAACGCTCATATCTCAGTCAAATGTTAACCAATCGTCGAAATTCATACATTTTTAGAATCGCCTTTCAATTGTCTATCTAACCATGTAATTTTTTTAAAATAAATCGACTAGATTTTGAGTAATCGATGTAAACGTTCCAACATTATAAACGCTCATATCTCAGTCAAATGTTAACCAATCTTCAATATTGATATAGTTTAAGATTCGCCGTTTAATTTTCTATCTAACGATGTAATTTTTTTTAAATAAATTGACTAGTTTTTGAGTAATCGATGTAAACGTTCCAACATTATAAACGCTCATATCTCAGTCAAATGTTAACCAATCTTAAATATTGATATAGTTTTAGATTCGCCGTTCAATTTTCTATCTAACGGTGTAATTTTTATAAAATAAATTGACTAGTTTTTGAGTAATCGATGTAAACGTTCCAACATTATAAACGCTCATATCTCAGTCAAATGTTAACCAATCTTCAATATTGATATAGTTTAAGATTCGCCGTTCAATTTTCTATCTAACGGTGTAATTTTTATAAAATAAATCGACTAGTTTTTGAGTAATCGATGTAAACGTTCCAACATTATAAACGCTCATATCTCAGTCAAATGTTAACCAATCTTAAATATTGATATAGTTTTAGATTCGCCGTTCAATTTTCTATCTAACGGTGTAATTTTGTATGTAACGATGTCTAAAAAAAAAAAAAAAAAAAAGGTCAGCCAACCAAACCGAACCAAACTTAACCTGTTCGCCATTCAATTTCCTATCTAATGGTGTAATTTGTTTCGAGTTATCGATGTAAATGTTCCAACATTATAAACGCTCATATCTCAGTCAAATGTTAACCAATCGTCGAAATTCATACATTTTTAGAATCGCCTTTCAATTCTCTATCTAACGATGTAATTTTTTTAAAATAAATCGACTAGATTTTGAGTAATCGATGTAAACGTTCCAACATTATAAACGCTCATATCTCAGTCAAATGTTAACCAATCTTCAATATTGATATAGTTTTAGATTCGCCGTTCAATTTTCTATCTAACGGTGTAATTTTTTTAAATAAATCAACTAGTTTTTGAGAAATCGATGTAAACGTTCCAACATTATAAACGCTCATATCTCAGTCAAATGTTAACCAATCTTAAATATTGATATAGTTTTAGATTCGCCGGTCAATTTTCTATCTAACGGTGTAATTTTTTTAAATAAATCAACTAGTTTTTGAGAAATCGATGTAAACGTTCCAACATTATAAACGCTCATATCTCAGTCAAATGTTAACCAATCTTCAATATTGATATAGTTTAAGATTCGCCGTTTAATTTTCTATCTAACGATGTAATTTTTTTTAAATAAATTGACTAGTTTTTGAGTAATCGATGTAAACGTTCCAACATTATAAACGCTCATATCTCAGTCCAATGTTAACCAATCTTAAATATTGATATAGTTTTAGATTCGCCGTTCAATTTTCTATCTAACGGTGTAATTTTTATAAAATAAATTGACTAGTTTTTGAGTAATCGATGTAAACGTTCCAACATTATAAACGCTCATATCTCAGTCAAATGTTAACCAATCTTCAATATTGATATAGTTTTAGATTCGCCGTTCAATTTTCTATCTAACGGTGTAATTTTGTATGTAACGATGTCTAAAAAAAAAAAAAAAAAAAAGGTCAGCCAACCAAACCGAACCAAACTTAACCTGTTCGCCATTCAATTTCCTATCTAATGGTGTAATTTGTTTCGAGTTATCGATGTAAATGTTCCAACATTATAAACGCTCATATCTCAGTCAAATGTTAACCAATCTTAAATATTGATATAGTTTTAGATTCGCCGTTCAATTTTCTATCTAACGGTGTAATTTTTATAAAATAAATCGACTAGTTTTTGAGAAATCGATGTAAACGTTCCAACACTATAAACGCCCATATCTCAGTCAAATGTTAACCAATCTTCAATATTGATATAGTTTTAGATTCGCCGTTCAATTTTCTATCTAACGGTGTAATTTTGTATGTAACGATGTCTAAAAAAAAAAAAAAAAAAAAGGTCAGCCAACCAAACCGAACCAAACTTAACCTGTTCGCCATTCAATTTCCTATCTAATGGTGTAATTTGTTTCGAGTTATCGATGTAAATGTTCCAACATTATAAACGCTCATATCTCAGTCAAATGTTAACCAATCTTAAATATTGATATAGTTTTAGATTCGCCGTTCAATTTTCTATCTAACGGTGTAATTTTTATAAAATAAATTGACTAGTTTTTGAGTAATCGATGTAAACGTTCCAACATTATAAACGCTCATATCTCAGTCAAATGTTAACCAATCTTCAATATTGATATAGTTTAAGATTCGCCGTTCAATTTTCTATCTAACGGTGTAATTTTTATAAAATAAATCGACTAGTTTTTGAGTAATCGATGTAAACGTTCCAACATTATAAACGCTCATATCTCAGTCAAATGTTAACCAATCTTAAATATTGATATAGTTTTAGATTCGCCGTTCAATTTTCTATCTAACGGTGTAATTTTGTATGTAACGATGTCTAAAAAAAAAAAAAAAAAAAAGGTCAGCCAACCAAACCGAACCAAACTTAACCTGTTCGCCATTCAATTTCCTATCTAATGGTGTAATTTGTTTCGAGTTATCGATGTAAATGTTCCAACATTATAAACGCTCATATCTCAGTCAAATGTTAACCAATCGTCGAAATTCATACATTTTTAGAATCGCCTTTCAATTCTCTATCTAACGATGTAATTTTTTTAAAATAAATCGACTAGATTTTGAGTAATCGATGTAAACGTTCCAACATTATAAACGCTCATATCTCAGTCAAATGTTAACCAATCTTCAATATTGATATAGTTTTAGATTCGCCGTTCAATTTTCTATCTAACGGTGTAATTTTTTTAAATAAATCAACTAGTTTTTGAGAAATCGATGTAAACGTTCCAACATTATAAACGCTCATATCTCAGTCAAATGTTAACCAATCTTAAATATTGATATAGTTTTAGATTCGCCGTTCAATTTTCTATCTAACGGTGTAATTTTTTTAAATAAATCAACTAGTTTTTGAGAAATCGATGTAAACGTTCCAACATTATAAACGCTCATATCTCAGTCAAATGTTAACCAATCTTCAATATTGATATAGTTTAAGATTCGCCGTTTAATTTTCTATCTAACGATGTAATTTTTTTTAAATAAATTGACTAGTTTTTGAGTAATCGATGTAAACGTTCCAACATTATAAACGCTCATATCTCAGTCCAATGTTAACCAATCTTAAATATTGATATAGTTTTAGATTCGCCGTTCAATTTTCTATCTAACGGTGTAATTTTTATAAAATAAATTGACTAGTTTTTGAGTAATCGATGTAAACGTTCCAACATTATAAACGCTCATATCTCAGTCAAATGTTAACCAATCTTCAATATTGATATAGTTTTAGATTCGCCGTTCAATTTTCTATCTAACGGTGTAATTTTGTATGTAACGATGTCTAAAAAAAAAAAAAAAAAAAAGGTCAGCCAACCAAACCGAACCAAACTTAACCTGTTCGCCATTCAATTTCCTATCTAATGGTGTAATTTGTTTCGAGTTATCGATGTTAATGTTCCAACATTATAAACGCTCATATCTCAGTCAAATGTTAACCAATCGTCGAAATTCATACATTTTTAGAATCGCCTTTCAATTCTCTATCTAACCATGTAATTTTTTTAAAATAAATCGACTAGATTTTTAGTAATCGATGTAAACGTTCCAACATTATAAACGCTCATATCTCAGTCAAATGTTAACCAATCTTCAATATTGATATAGTTTAAGATTCGCCGTTCAATTTTCTATCTAACGATGTAATTTTTTTTAAATAAATTGACTAGTTTTTGAGTAATCGATGTAAACGTTCCAACATTATAAACGCTCATATCTCAGTCAAATGTTAACCAATCTTAAATATTGATATAGTTTTAGATTCGCCGTTCAATTTTCTATCTAACGGTGTAATTTTTATAAAATAAATTGACTAGTTTTTGAGTAATCGATGTAAACGTTCCAACATTATAAACGCTCATATCTCAGTCAAATGTTAACCAATCTTAAATATTGATATAGTTTTAGATTCGCCGTTCAATTTTCTATCTAACGGTGTAATTTTGTATGTAACGATGTCTAAAAAAAAAAAAAAAAAAAAGGTCAGCCAACCAAACCGAACCAAACTTAACCTGTTCGCCATTCAATTTCCTATCTAATGGTGTAATTTGTTTCGAGTTATCGATGTAAATGTTCCAACATTATAAACGCTCATATCTCAGTCAAATGTTAACCAATCTTAAATATTGATATAGTTTTAGATTCGCCGTTCAATTTTCTATCTAACGGTGTAATTTTTTTAAATAAATCAACTAGTTTTTGAGAAATCGATGTAAACGTTCCAACATTATAAACGCTCATATCTCAGTCAAATGTTAACCAATCGTCGAAATTCATACATTTTTAGAATCGCCGTTCAATTTTCTATCTAACGGTGTAATTTTTTTAAATAAATCAACTAGTTTTTGAGAAATCGATGTAAACGTTCCAACATTATAAACGCTCATATCTCAGTCAAATGTTAACCAATCTTCAATATTGATATAGTTTTAGATTCGCCGTTCAATTTTCTATCTAACGGTGTAATTTTGTATGTAACGATGTCTAAAAAAAAAAAAAAAAAAAGGTCAGCCAACCAAACCGAACCAAACTTAACCTGTTCGCCATTCAATTTCCTATCTAATGGTGTAATTTGTTTCGAGTTATCGATGTTAATGTTCCAACATTATAAACGCTCATATCTCAGTCAAATGTTAACCAATCGTCGAAATTCATACATTTTTAGAATCGCCTTTCAATTGTCTATCTAACCATGTAATTTTTTTAAAATAAATCGACTAGATTTTGAGTAATCGATGTAAACGTTCCAACATTATAAACGCTCATATCTCAGTCAAATGTTAACCAATCTTCAATATTGATATAGTTTAAGATTCGCCGTTTAATTTTCTATCTAACGATGTAATTTTTTTTAAATAAATTGACTAGTTTTTGAGTAATCGATGTAAACGTTCCAACATTATAAACGCTCATATCTCAGTCAAATGTTAACCAATCTTAAATATTGATATAGTTTTAGATTCGCCGTTCAATTTTCTATCTAACGGTGTAATTTTTATAAAATAAATTGACTAGTTTTTGAGTAATCGATGTAAACGTTCCAACATTATAAACGCTCATATCTCAGTCAAATGTTAACCAATCTTCAATATTGATATAGTTTAAGATTCGCCGTTCAATTTTCTATCTAACGGTGTAATTTTTATAAAATAAATCGACTAGTTTTTGAGTAATCGATGTAAACGTTCCAACATTATAAACGCTCATATCTCAGTCAAATGTTAACCAATCTTAAATATTGATATAGTTTTAGATTCGCCGTTCAATTTTCTATCTAACGGTGTAATTTTGTATGTAACGATGTCTAAAAAAAAAAAAAAAAAAAAGGTCAGCCAACCAAACCGAACCAAACTTAACCTGTTCGCCATTCAATTTCCTATCTAATGGTGTAATTTGTTTCGAGTTATCGATGTAAATGTTCCAACATTATAAACGCTCATATCTCAGTCAAATGTTAACCAATCGTCGAAATTCATACATTTTTAGAATCGCCTTTCAATTCTCTATCTAACGATGTAATTTTTTTAAAATAAATCGACTAGATTTTGAGTAATCGATGTAAACGTTCCAACATTATAAACGCTCATATCTCAGTCAAATGTTAACCAATCTTCAATATTGATATAGTTTTAGATTCGCCGTTCAATTTTCTATCTAACGGTGTAATTTTTTTAAATAAATCAACTAGTTTTTGAGAAATCGATGTAAACGTTCCAACATTATAAACGCTCATATCTCAGTCAAATGTTAACCAATCTTAAATATTGATATAGTTTTAGATTCGCCGTTCAATTTTCTATCTAACGGTGTAATTTTTTTAAATAAATCAACTAGTTTTTGAGAAATCGATGTAAACGTTCCAACATTATAAACGCTCATATCTCAGTCAAATGTTAACCAATCTTCAATATTGATATAGTTTAAGATTCGCCGTTTAATTTTCTATCTAACGATGTAATTTTTTTTAAATAAATTGACTAGTTTTTGAGTAATCGATGTAAACGTTCCAACATTATAAACGCTCATATCTCAGTCCAATGTTAACCAATCTTAAATATTGATATAGTTTTAGATTCGCCGTTCAATTTTCTATCTAACGGTGTAATTTTTATAAAATAAATTGACTAGTTTTTGAGTAATCGATGTAAACGTTCCAACATTATAAACGCTCATATCTCAGTCAAATGTTAACCAATCTTCAATATTGATATAGTTTTAGATTCGCCGTTCAATTTTCTATCTAACGGTGTAATTTTGTATGTAACGATGTCTAAAAAAAAAAAAAAAAAAAAGGTCAGCCAACCAAACCGAACCAAACTTAACCTGTTCGCCATTCAATTTCCTATCTAATGGTGTAATTTGTTTCGAGTTATCGATGTAAATGTTCCAACATTATAAACGCTCATATCTCAGTCAAATGTTAACCAATCTTAAATATTGATATAGTTTTAGATTCGCCGTTCAATTTTCTATCTAACGGTGTAATTTTTATAAAATAAATCGACTAGTTTTTGAGAAATCGATGTAAACGTTCCAACACTATAAACGCCCATATCTCAGTCAAATGTTAACCAATCTTCAATATTGATATAGTTTTAGATTCGCCGTTCAATTTTCTATCTAACGGTGTAATTTTGTATGTAACGATGTCTAAAAAAAAAAAAAAAAAAAAGGTCAGCCAACCAAACCGAACCAAACTTAACCTGTTCGCCATTCAATTTCCTATCTAATGGTGTAATTTGTTTCGAGTTATCGATGTAAATGTTCCAACATTATAAACGCTCATATCTCAGTCAAATGTTAACCAATCGTCGAAATTCATACATTTTTAGAATCGCCTTTCAATTCTCTATCTAACCATGTAATTTTTTTAAAATAAATCGACTAGATTTTGAGTAATCGATGTAAACGTTCCAACATTATAAACGCTCATATCTCAGTCAAATGTTAACCAATCTTCAATATTGATATAGTTTAAGATTCGCCGTTCAATTTTCTATCTAACGATGTAATTTTTTTTAAATAAGTTGACTAGTTTTTGAGTAATCGATGTAAACGTTCCAACATTATAAACGCTCATATCTCAGTCAAATGTTAACCAATCTTAAATATTGATATAGTTTTAGATTCGCCGTTCAATTTTCTATCTAACGGTGTAATTTTTATAAAATAAATTGACTAGTTTTTGAGTAATCGATGTAAACGTTCCAACATTATAAACGCTCATATCTCAGTCAAATGTTAACCAATCTTCAATATTGATATAGTTTAAGATTCGCCGTTCAATTTTCTATCTAACGGTGTAATTTTTATAAAATAAATCGACTAGTTTTTGAGTAATCGATGTAAACGTTCCAACATTATAAACGCTCATATCTCAGTCAAATGTTAACCAATCTTAAATATTGATATAGTTTTAGATTCGCCGTTCAATTTTCTATCTAACGGTGTAATTTTGTATGTAACGATGTCAAAAAAAAAAAAAAAAAAAAAGGTCAGCCAACCAAACCGAACCAAACTTAACCTGTTCGCCATTCAATTTCCTATCTAATGGTGTAATTTGTTTCGAGTTATCGATGTAAATGTTCCAACATTATAAACGCTCATATCTCAGTCAAATGTTAACCAATCGTCGAAATTCATACATTTTTAGAATCGCCTTTCAATTCTCTATCTAACGATGTAATTTTTTTAAAATAAATCGACTAGATTTTGAGTAATCGATGTAAACGTTCCAACATTATAAACGCTCATATCTCAGTCAAATGTTAACCAATCTTCAATATTGATATAGTTTAAGATTCGCCGTTCAATTTTCTATCTAACGATGTAATTTTTTTTAAATAAATTGACTAGATTTTGAGTAATCGATGTAAACGTTCCAACATTATAAACGCTCATATCTCAGTCAAATGTTAACCAATCTTCAATATTGATATAGTTTTAGATTCGCCGTTCAATTTTCTATCTAACGGTGTAATTTTTTTAAATAAATCAACTAGTTTTTGAGAAATCGATGTAAACGTTCCAACATTATAAACGCTCATATCTCAGTCAAATGTTAACCAATCTTAAATATTGATATAGTTTTAGATTCGCCGTTCAATTTTCTATCTAACGGTGTAATTTTTTTAAATAAATCAACTAGTTTTTGAGAAATCGATGTAAACGTTCCAACATTATAAACGCTCATATCTCAGTCAAATGTTAACCAATCTTCAATATTGATATAGTTTAAGATTCGCCGTTTAATTTTCTATCTAACGATGTAATTTTTTTTAAATAAATTGACTAGTTTTTGAGTAATCGATGTAAACGTTCCAACATTATAAACGCTAATATCTCAGTCCAATGTTAACCAATCTTAAATATTGATATAGTTTTAGATTCGCCGTTCAATTTTCTATCTAACGGTGTAATTTTTATAAAATAAATTGACTAGTTTTTGAGTAATCGATGTAAACGTTCCAACATTATAAACGCTCATATCTCAGTCAAATGTTAACCAATCTTCAATATTGATATAGTTTTAGATTCGCCGTTCAATTTTCTATCTAACGGTGTAATTTTGTATGTAACGATGTCTAAAAAAAAAAAAAAAAAAAAGGTCAGCCAACCAAACCGAACCAAACTTAACCTGTTCGCCATTCAATTTCCTATCTAATGGTGTAATTTGTTTCGAGTTATCGATGTTAATGTTCCAACATTATAAACGCTCATATCTCAGTCAAATGTTAACCAATCGTCGAAATTCATACATTTTTAGAATCGCCTTTCAATTCTCTATCTAACCATGTAATTTTTTTAAAATAAATCGACTAGATTTTGAGTAATCGATGTAAACGTTCCAACATTATAAACGCTCATATCTCAGTCAAATGTTAACCAATCTTCAATATTGATATAGTTTAAGATTCGCCGTTCAATTTTCTATCTAACGATGTAATTTTTTTTAAATAAATTGACTAGTTTTTGAGTAATCGATGTAAACGTTCCAACATTATAAACGCTCATATCTCAGTCAAATGTTAACCAATCTTAAATATTGATATAGTTTTAGATTCGCCGTTCAATTTTCTATCTAACGGTGTAATTTTTATAAAATAAATTGACTAGTTTTTGAGTAATCGATGTAAACGTTCCAACATTATAAACGCTCATATCTCAGTCAAATGTTAACCAATCTTAAATATTGATATAGTTTTAGATTCGCCGTTCAATTTTCTATCTAACGGTGTAATTTTGTATGTAACGATGTCTAAAAAAAAAAAAAAAAAAAAGGTCAGCCAACCAAACCGAACCAAACTTAACCTGTTCGCCATTCAATTTCCTATCTAATGGTGTAATTTGTTTCGAGTTATCGATGTAAATGTTCCAACATTATAAACGCTCATATCTCAGTCAAATGTTAACCAATCTTAAATATTGATATAGTTTTAGATTCGCCGTTCAATTTTCTATCTAACGGTGTAATTTTTTTAAATAAATCAACTAGTTTTTGAGAAATCGATGTAAACGTTCCAACATTATAAACGCTCATATCTCAGTCAAATGTTAACCAATCTTCAATATTGATATAGTTTTAGATTCGCCGTTCAATTTTCTATCTAACGGTGTAATTTTTATAAAATAAATTGACTAGTTTTTGAGTAATCGATGTAAACGTTCCAACATTATAAACGCTCATATCTCAGTCAAATGTTAACCAATCTTCAATATTGATATAGTTTTAGATTCGCCGTTCAATTTTCTATCTAACGGTGTAATTTTGTATGTAACGATGTCTAAAAAAAAAAAAAAAAAAAAGGTCAGCCAACCAAACCGAACCAAACTTAACCTGTTCGCCATTCAATTTCCTATCTAATGGTGTAATTTGTTTCGAGTTATGGATGTAAATGTTCCAACATTATAAACGCTCATATCTCAGTCAAATGTTAACCAATCTTAAATATTGATATAGTTTTAGATTCGCCGTTCAATTTTCTATCTAACGGTGTAATTTTTTTAAATAAATCAACTAGTTTTTGAGAAATCGATGTAAACGTTCCAACATTATAAACGCTCATATCTCAGTCAAATGTTAACCAATCTTCAATATTGATATAGTTTAAGATTCGCCGTTTAATTTTCTATCTAACGATGTAATTTTTTTTAAATAAATTGACTAGTTTTTGAGTAATCGATGTAAACGTTCCAACATTATAAACGCTCATATCTCAGTCCAATGTTAACCAATCTTAAATATTGATATAGTTTTAGATTCGCCGTTCAATTTTCTATCTAACGGTGTAATTTTTATAAAATAAATTGACTAGTTTTTGAGTAATCGATGTAAACGTTCCAACATTATAAACGCTCATATCTCAGTCAAATGTTAACCAATCTTAAATATTGATATAGTTTTAGATTCGCCGTTCAATTTTCTATCTAACGGTGTAATTTTGTATGTAACGATGTCTAAAAAAAAAAAAAAAAAAAAGGTCAGCCAACCAAACCGAACCAAACTTAACCTGTTCGCCATTCAATTTCCTATCTAATGGTGTAATTTGTTTCGAGTTATGGATGTAAATGTTCCAACATTATAAACGCTCATATCTCAGTCAAATGTTAACCAATCTTAAATATTGATATAGTTTTAGATTCGCCGTTCAATTTTCTATCTAACGGTGTAATTTTTTTAAATAAATCAACTAGTTTTTGAGAAATCGATGTAAACGTTCCAACATTATAAACGCTCATATCTCAGTCAAATGTTAACCAATCTTCAATATTGATATAGTTTAAGATTCGCCGTTTAATTTTCTATCTAACGATGTAATTTTTTTTAAATAAATTGACTAGTTTTTGAGTAATCGATGTAAACGTTCCAACATTATAAACGCTCATATCTCAGTCCAATGTTAACCAATCTTAAATATTGATATAGTTTTAGATTCGCCGTTCAATTTTCTATCTAACGGTGTAATTTTTATAAAATAAATCGACTAGTTTTTGAGAAATCGATGTAAACGTTCCAACACTATAAACGCCCATATCTCAGTCAAATGTTAACCAATCTTCAATATTGATATAGTTTTAGATTCGCCGTTCAATTTTCTATCTAACGGTGTAATTTTGTATGTAACGATGTCTAAAAAAAAAAAAAAAAAAAAGGTCAGCCAACCAAACCGAACCAAACTTAACCTGTTCGCCATTCAATTTCCTATCTAATGGTGTAATTTGTTTCGAGTTATCGATGTAAATGTTCCAACATTATAAACGCTCATATCTCAGTCAAATGTTAACCAATCGTCGAAATTCATACATTTTTAGAATCGCCTTTCAATTCTCTATCTAACGATGTAATTTTTTTAAAATAAATCGACTAGATTTTGAGTAATCGATGTAAACGTTCCAACATTATAAACGCTCATATCTCAGTCAAATGTTAACCAATCTTCAATATTGATATAGTTTAAGATTCGCCGTTCAATTTTCTATCTAACGATGTAATTTTTTTTAAATAAATTGACTAGATTTTGAGTAATCGATGTAAACGTTCCAACATTATAAACGCTCATATCTCAGTCAAATGTTAACCAATCTTCAATATTGATATAGTTTAAGATTTGCCGTTCAATTTTCTATCTAACGATGTAATTTTTTTTAAATAAATTGACTAGTTTTTGAGTAATCGATGTAAACGTTCCAACATTATAAACGCTCATATCTCAGTCAAATGTTAACCAATCTTAAATATTGATATAGTTTTAGATTCGCCGTTCAATTTTCTATCTAACGGTGTAATTTTTTTAAATAAATCAACTAGTTTTTGAGAAATCGATGTAAACGTTCCAACATTATAAACGCTCATATCTCAGTCAAATGTTAACCAATCTTCAATATTGATATAGTTTAAGATTCGCCGTTTAATTTTCTATCTAACGATGTAATTTTTTTTAAATAAATTGACTAGTTTTTGAGTAATCGATGTAAACGTTCCAACATTATAAACGCTCATATCTCAGTCCAATGTTAACCAATCTTAAATATTGATATAGTTTTAGATTCGCCGTTCAATTTTCTATCTAACGGTGTAATTTTTATAAAATAAATCGACTAGTTTTTGAGAAATCGATGTAAACGTTCCAACACTATAAACGCCCATATCTCAGTCAAATGTTAACCAATCTTCAATATTGATATAGTTTTAGATTCGCCGTTCAATTTTCTATCTAACGGTGTAATTTTGTATGTAACGATGTCTAAAAAAAAAAAAAAAAAAAAGGTCAGCCAACCAAACCGAACCAAACTTAACCTGTTCGCCATTCAATTTCCTATCTAATGGTGTAATTTGTTTCGAGTTATCGATGTAAATGTTCCAACATTATAAACGCTCATATCTCAGTCAAATGTTAACCAATCTTCAATATTGATATAGTTTAAGATTTGCCGTTCAATTTTCTATCTAACGATGTAATTTTTTTTAAATAAATTGACTAGTTTTTGAGTAATCGATGTAAACGTTCCAACATTATAAACGCTCATATCTCAGTCAAATGTTAACCAATCTTAAATATTGATATAGTTTTAGATTCGCCGTTCAATTTTCTATCTAACGGTGTAATTTTTTTAAATAAATCAACTAGTTTTTGAGAAATCGATGTAAACGTTCCAACATTATAAACGCTCATATCTCAGTCAAATGTTAACCAATCTTCAATATTGATATAGTTTAAGATTCGCCGTTTAATTTTCTATCTAACGATGTAATTTTTTTTAAATAAATTGACTAGTTTTTGAGTAATCGATGTAAACGTTCCAACATTATAAACGCTCATATCTCAGTCCAATGTTAACCAATCTTAAATATTGATATAGTTTTAGATTCGCCGTTCAATTTTCTATCTAACGGTGTAATTTTTATAAAATAAATTGACTAGTTTTTGAGTAATCGATGTAAACGTTCCAACATTATAAACGCTCATATCTCAGTCAAATGTTAACCAATCTTCAATATTGATATAGTTTTAGATTCGCCGTTCAATTTTCTATCTAACGGTGTAATTTTGTATGTAACGATGTCTAAAAAAAAAAAAAAAAAAAAGGTCAGCCAACCAAACCGAACCAAACTTAACCTGTTCGCCATTCAATTTCCTATCTAATGGTGTAATTTGTTTCGAGTTATCGATGTAAATGTTCCAACACTATAAACGCCCATATCTCAGTCAAATGTTAACCAATCTTCAATATTGATATAGTTTTAGATTCGCCGTTCAATTTTCTATCTAACGGTGTAATTTTGTATGTAACGATGTCTAAAAAAAAAAAAAAAAAAAAGGTCAGCCAACCAAACCGAACCAAACTTAACCTGTTCGCCATTCAATTTCCTATCTAATGGTGTAATTTGTTTCGAGTTATCGATGTTAATGTTCCAACATTATAAACGCTCATATCTCAGTCAAATGTTAACCAATCGTCGAAATTCATACATTTTTAGAATCGCCTTTCAATTGTCTATCTAACCATGTAATTTTTTTAAAATAAATCGACTAGATTTTGAGTAATCGATGTAAACGTTCCAACATTATAAACGCTCATATCTCAGTCAAATGTTAACCAATCTTAAATATTGATATAGTTTTAGATTCGCCGTTCAATTTTCTATCTAACGGTGTAATTTTTATAAAATAAATTGACTAGTTTTTGAGTAATCGATGTAAACGTTCCAACATTATAAACGCTCATATCTCAGTCAAATGTTAACCAATCTTAAATATTGATATAGTTTTAGATTCGCCGTTCAATTTTCTATCTAACGGTGTAATTTTGTATGTAACGATGTCAAAAAAAAAAAAAAAAAAAAAGGTCAGCCAACCAAACCGAACCAAACTTAACCTGTTCGCCATTCAATTTCCTATCTAATGGTGTAATTTGTTTCGAGTTATCGATGTAAATGTTCCAACATTATAAACGCTCATATCTCAGTCAAATGTTAACCAATCTTAAATATTGATATAGTTTTAGATTCGCCGTTCAATTTTCTATCTAACGGTGTAATTTTTTTAAATAAATCAACTAGTTTTTGAGAAATCGATGTAAACGTTCCAACATTATAAACGCTCATATCTCAGTCAAATGTTAACCAATCTTCAATATTGATATAGTTTTAGATTCGCCGTTCAATTTTCTATCTAACGGTGTAATTTTGTATGTAACGATGTCTAAAAAAAAAAAAAAAAAAAAGGTCAGCCAACCAAACCGAACCAAACTTAACCTGTTCGCCATTCAATTTCCTATCTAATGGTGTAATTTGTTTCGAGTTATCGATGTTAATGTTCCAACATTATAAACGCTCATATCTCAGTCAAATGTTAACCAATCGTCGAAATTCATACATTTTTAGAATCGCCTTTCAATTGTCTATCTAACCATGTAATTTTTTTAAAATAAATCGACTAGATTTTGAGTAATCGATGTAAACGTTCCAACATTATAAACGCTCATATCTCAGTCAAATGTTAACCAATCTTCAATATTGATATAGTTTAAGATTCGCCGTTTAATTTTCTATCTAACGATGTAATTTTTTTTAAATAAATTGACTAGTTTTTGAGTAATCGATGTAAACGTTCCAACATTATAAACGCTCATATCTCAGTCAAATGTTAACCAATCTTCAATATTGATATAGTTTTAGATTCGCCGTTCAATTTTCTATCTAACGGTGTAATTTTGTATGTAACGATGTCTAAAAAAAAAAAAAAAAAAAGGTCAGCCAACCAAACCGAACCAAACTTAACCTGTTCGCCATTCAATTTCCTATCTAATGGTGTAATTTGTTTCGAGTTATCGATGTTAATGTTCCAACATTATAAACGCTCATATCTCAGTCAAATGTTAACCAATCGTCGAAATTCATACATTTTTAGAATCGCCTTTCAATTCTCTATCTAACCATGTAATTTTTTTAAAATAAATCGACTAGATTTTGAGTAATCGATGTAAACGTTCCAACATTATAAACGCTCATATCTCAGTCAAATGTTAACCAATCTTAAATATTGATATAGTTTTAGATTCGCCGTTCAATTTTCTATCTAACGGTGTAATTTTTATAAAATAAATTGACTAGTTTTTGAGTAATCGATGTAAACGTTCCAACATTATAAACGCTCATATCTCAGTCAAATGTTAACCAATCTTAAATATTGATATAGTTTTAGATTCGCCGTTCAATTTTCTATCTAACGGTGTAATTTTGTATGTAACGATGTCAAAAAAAAAAAAAAAAAAAAAGGTCAGCCAACCAAACCGAACCAAACTTAACCTGTTCGCCATTCAATTTCCTATCTAATGGTGTAATTTGTTTCGAGTTATCGATGTAAATGTTCCAACATTATAAACGCTCATATCTCAGTCAAATGTTAACCAATCTTAAATATTGATATAGTTTTAGATTCGCCGTTCAATTTTCTATCTAACGGTGTAATTTTTTTAAATAAATCAACTAGTTTTTGAGAAATCGATGTAAACGTTCCAACATTATAAACGCTCATATCTCAGTCAAATGTTAACCAATCTTCAATATTGATATAGTTTTAGATTCGCCGTTCAATTTTCTATCTAACGGTGTAATTTTGTATGTAACGATGTCTAAAAAAAAAAAAAAAAAAAAGGTCAGCCAACCAAACCGAACCAAACTTAACCTGTTCGCCATTCAATTTCCTATCTAATGGTGTAATTTGTTTCGAGTTATCGATGTTAATGTTCCAACATTATAAACGCTCATATCTCAGTCAAATGTTAACCAATCGTCGAAATTCATACATTTTTAGAATCGCCTTTCAATTGTCTATCTAACCATGTAATTTTTTTAAAATAAATCGACTAGATTTTGAGTAATCGATGTAAACGTTCCAACATTATAAACGCTCATATCTCAGTCAAATGTTAACCAATCTTCAATATTGATATAGTTTAAGATTCGCCGTTTAATTTTCTATCTAACGATGTAATTTTTTTTAAATAAATTGACTAGTTTTTGAGTAATCGATGTAAACGTTCCAACATTATAAACGCTCATATCTCAGTCAAATGTTAACCAATCTTAAATATTGATATAGTTTTAGATTCGCCGTTCAATTTTCTATCTAACGGTGTAATTTTTATAAAATAAATTGACTAGTTTTTGAGTAATCGATGTAAACGTTCCAACATTATAAACGCTCATATCTCAGTCAAATGTTAACCAATCTTAAATATTGATATAGTTTTAGATTCGCCGTTCAATTTTCTATCTAACGGTGTAATTTTGTATGTAACGATGTCTAAAAAAAAAAAAAAAAAAAAGGTCAGCCAACCAAACCGAACCAAACTTAACCTGTTCGCCATTCAATTTCCTATCTAATGGTGTAATTTGTTTCGAGTTATCGATGTAAATGTTCCAACATTATAAACGCTCATATCTCAGTCAAATGTTAACCAATCTTAAATATTGATATAGTTTTAGATTCGCCGTTCAATTTTCTATCTAACGGTGTAATTTTTTTAAATAAATCAACTAGTTTTTGAGAAATCGATGTAAACGTTCCAACATTATAAACGCTCATATCTCAGTCAAATGTTAACCAATCTTCAATATTGATATAGTTTTAGATTCGCCGTTCAATTTTCTATCTAACGGTGTAATTTTGTATGTAACGATGTCTAAAAAAAAAAAAAAAAAAAAGGTCAGCCAACCAAACCGAACCAAACTTAACCTGTTCGCCATTCAATTTCCTATCTAATGGTGTAATTTGTTTCGAGTTATCGATGTTAATGTTCCAACATTATAAACGCTCATATCTCAGTCAAATGTTAACCAATCGTCGAAATTCATACATTTTTAGAATCGCCTTTCAATTGTCTATCTAACCATGTAATTTTTTTAAAATAAATCGACTAGATTTTGAGTAATCGATGTAAACGTTCCAACATTATAAACGCTCATATCTCAGTCAAATGTTAACCAATCTTCAATATTGATATAGTTTAAGATTCGCCGTTTAATTTTCTATCTAACGATGTAATTTTTTTTAAATAAATTGACTAGTTTTTGAGTAATCGATGTAAACGTTCCAACATTATAAACGCTCATATCTCAGTCAAATGTTAACCAATCTTAAATATTGATATAGTTTTAGATTCGCCGTTCAATTTTCTATCTAACGGTGTAATTTTTATAAAATAAATTGACTAGTTTTTGAGTAATCGATGTAAACGTTCCAACATTATAAACGCTCATATCTCAGTCAAATGTTAACCAATCTTAAATATTGATATAGTTTTAGATTCGCCGTTCAATTTTCTATCTAACGGTGTAATTTTTATAAAATAAATCGACTAGTTTTTGAGAAATCGATGTAAACGTTCCAACACTATAAACGCCCATATCTCAGTCAAATGTTAACCAATCTTCAATATTGATATAGTTTTAGATTCGCCGTTCAATTTTCTATCTAACGGTGTAATTTTGTATGTAACGATGTCTAAAAAAAAAAAAAAAAAAAAGGTCAGCCAACCAAACCGAACCAAACTTAACCTGTTCGCCATTCAATTTCCTATCTAATGGTGTAATTTGTTTCGAGTTATCGATGTTAATGTTCCAACATTATAAACGCTCATATCTCAGTCAAATGTTAACCAATCGTCGAAATTCATACATTTTTAGAATCGCCTTTCAATTGTCTATCTAACCATGTAATTTTTTTAAAATAAATCGACTAGATTTTGAGTAATCGATGTAAACGTTCCAACATTATAAACGCTCATATCTCAGTCAAATGTTAACCAATCTTCAATATTGATATAGTTTAAGATTCGCCGTTCAATTTTCTATCTAACGATGTAATTTTTTTTAAATAAATTGACTAGATTTTGAGTAATCGATGTAAACGTTCCAACATTATAAACGCTCATATCTCAGTCAAATGTTAACCAATCTTCAATATTGATATAGTTTTAGATTCGTTGTTCAATTTTCTATCTAACGGTGTAATTTTTTTTAAATAAATTGACTAGTTTTTGAGTAATCGATGTAAACGTTCCAACATTATAAACGCTCATATCTCAGTCAAATGTTAACCAATCTTCAATATTGATATAGTTTTAGATTCGCCGTTCAATTTTCTATCTAACGGTGTAATTTTGTATGTAACGATGTCTAAAAAAAAAAAAAAAAAAAAGGTCAGCCAACCAAACCGAACCAAACTTAACCTGTTCGCCATTCAATTTCCTATCTAATGGTGTAATTTGTTTCGAGTTATCGATGTAAATGTTCCAACATTATAAACGCTCATATCTCAGTCAAATGTTAACCAATCTTAAATATTGATATAGTTTTAGATTCGCCGTTCAATTTTCTATCTAACGGTGTAATTTTTTTAAATAAATCAACTAGTTTTTGAGAATTCGATGTAAACGTTCCAACATTATAAACGCTCATATCTCAGTCAAATGTTAACCAATCTTCAATATTGATATAGTTTTAGATTCGCCGTTCAATTTTCTATCTAACGGTGTAATTTTGTATGTAACGATGTCTAAAAAAAAAAAAAAAAAAAAGGTCAGCCAACCAAACCGAACCAAACTTAACCTGTTCGCCATTCAATTTCCTATCTAATGGTGTAATTTGTTTCGAGTTATCGATGTTAATGTTCCAACATTATAAACGCTCATATCTCAGTCAAATGTTAACCAATCGTCGAAATTCATACATTTTTAGAATCGCCTTTCAATTGTCTATCTAACCATGTAATTTTTTTAAAATAAATCGACTAGATTTTGAGTAATCGATGTAAACGTTCCAACATTATAAACGCTCATATCTCAGTCAAATGTTAACCAATCTTCAATATTGATATAGTTTAAGATTCGCCGTTTAATTTTCTATCTAACGATGTAATTTTTTTTAAATAAATTGACTAGTTTTTGAGTAATCGATGTAAACGTTCCAACATTATAAACGCTCATATCTCAGTCAAATGTTAACCAATCTTAAATATTGATATAGTTTTAGATTCGCCGTTCAATTTTCTATCTAACGGTGTAATTTTTATAAAATAAATTGACTAGTTTTTGAGTAATCGATGTAAACGTTCCAACATTATAAACGCTCATATCTCAGTCAAATGTTAACCAATCTTAAATATTGATATAGTTTTAGATTCGCCGTTCAATTTTCTATCTAACGGTGTAATTTTGTATGTAACGATGTCTAAAAAAAAAAAAAAAAAAAAGGTCAGCCAACCAAACCGAACCAAACTTAACCTGTTCGCCATTCAATTTCCTATCTAATGGTGTAATTTGTTTCGAGTTATCGATGTAAATGTTCCAACATTATAAACGCTCATATCTCAGTCAAATGTTAACCAATCTTAAATATTGATATAGTTTTAGATTCGCCGTTCAATTTTCTATCTAACGGTGTAATTTTTTTAAATAAATCAACTAGTTTTTGAGAAATCGATGTAAACGTTCCAACATTATAAACGCTCATATCTCAGTCAAATGTTAACCAATCTTCAATATTGATATAGTTTTAGATTCGCCGTTCAATTTTCTATCTAACGGTGTAATTTTGTATGTAACGATGTCTAAAAAAAAAAAAAAAAAAAAGGTCAGCCAACCAAACCGAACCAAACTTAACCTGTTCGCCATTCAATTTCCTATCTAATGGTGTAATTTGTTTCGAGTTATCGATGTTAATGTTCCAACATTATAAACGCTCATATCTCAGTCAAATGTTAACCAATCGTCGAAATTCATACATTTTTAGAATCGCCTTTCAATTGTCTATCTAACCATGTAATTTTTTTAAAATAAATCGACTAGATTTTGAGTAATCGATGTAAACGTTCCAACATTATAAACGCTCATATCTCAGTCAAATGTTAACCAATCTTCAATATTGATATAGTTTAAGATTCGCCGTTTAATTTTCTATCTAACGATGTAATTTTTTTTAAATAAATTGACTAGTTTTTGAGTAATCGATGTAAACGTTCCAACATTATAAACGCTCATATCTCAGTCAAATGTTAACCAATCTTAAATATTGATATAGTTTTAGATTCGCCGTTCAATTTTCTATCTAACGGTGTAATTTTTATAAAATAAATTGACTAGTTTTTGAGTAATCGATGTAAACGTTCCAACATTATAAACGCTCATATCTCAGTCAAATGTTAACCAATCTTAAATATTGATATAGTTTTAGATTCGCCGTTCAATTTTCTATCTAACGGTGTAATTTTTATAAAATAAATCGACTAGTTTTTGAGAAATCGATGTAAACGTTCCAACACTATAAACGCCCATATCTCAGTCAAATGTTAACCAATCTTCAATATTGATATAGTTTTAGATTCGCCGTTCAATTTTCTATCTAACGGTGTAATTTTGTATGTAACGATGCCAAAAAAAAAAAAAAAAAAAAAGGTCAGCCAACCAAACCGAACCAAACTTAACCTGTTCGCCATTCAATTTCCTATCTAATGGTGTAATTTGTTTCGAGTTATCGATGTTAATGTTCCAACATTATAAACGCTCATATCTCAGTCAAATGTTAACCAATCGTCGAAATTCATACATTTTTAGAATCGCCTTTCAATTGTCTATCTAACCATGTAATTTTTTTAAAATAAATCGACTAGATTTTGAGTAATCGATGTAAACGTTCCAACATTATAAACGCTCATATCTCAGTCAAATGTTAACCAATCTTCAATATTGATATAGTTTAAGATTCGCCGTTCAATTTTCTATCTAACGATGTAATTTTTTTTAAATAAATTGACTAGATTTTGAGTAATCGATGTAAACGTTCCAACATTATAAACGCTCATATCTCAGTCAAATGTTAACCAATCTTCAATATTGATATAGTTTAAGATTCGCCGTTCAATTTTCTATCTAACGATGTAATTTTTTTTAAATAAATTGACTAGTTTTTGAGTAATCGATGTAAACGTTCCAACATTATAAACGCTCATATCTCAGTCAAATGTTAACCAATCTTAAATATTGATATAGTTTTAGATTCGCCGTTCAATTTTCTATCTAACGGTGTAATTTTGTATGTAACGATGTCAAAAAAAAAAAAAAAAAAAAAGGTCAGCCAACCAAACCGAACCAAACTTAACCTGTTCGCCATTCAATTTCCTATCTAATGGTGTAATTTGTTTCGAGTTATCGATGTAAATGTTCCAACATTATAAACGCTCATATCTCAGTCAAATGTTAACCAATCGTCGAAATTCATACATTTTTAGAATCGCCTTTCAATTCTCTATCTAACGATGTAATTTTTTTAAAATAAATCGACTAGATTTTGAGTAATCGATGTAAACGTTCCAACATTATAAACGCTCATATCTCAGTCAAATGTTAACCAATCTTCAATATTGATATAGTTTAAGATTCGCCGTTCAATTTTCTATCTAACGATGTAATTTTTTTTAAATAAATTGACTAGATTTTGAGTAATCGATGTAAACGTTCCAACATTATAAACGCTCATATCTCAGTCAAATGTTAACCAATCTTCAATATTGATATAGTTTAAGATTCGCCGTTCAATTTTCTATCTAACGATGTAATTTTTTTTAAATAAATTGACTAGTTTTTGAGTAATCGATGTAAACGTTCCAACATTATAAACGCTCATATCTCAGTCAAATGTTAACCAATCTTAAATATTGATATAGTTTTAGATTCGCCGTTCAATTTTCTATCTAACGGTGTAATTTTGTATGTAACGATGTCAAAAAAAAAAAAAAAAAAAAAGGTCAGCCAACCAAACCGAACCAAACTTAACCTGTTCGCCATTCAATTTCCTATCTAATGGTGTAATTTGTTTCGAGTTATCGATGTAAATGTTCCAACATTATAAACGCTCATATCTCAGTCAAATGTTAACCAATCTTAAATATTGATATAGTTTTAGATTCGCCGTTCAATTTTCTATCTAACGGTGTAATTTTTATAAAATAAATTGACTAGTTTTTGAGTAATCGATGTAAACGTTCCAACATTATAAACGCTCATATCTCAGTCAAATGTTAACCAATCTTCAATATTGATATAGTTTTAGATTCGCCGTTCAATTTTCTATCTAACGGTGTAATTTTGTATGTAACGATGTCTAAAAAAAAAAAAAAAAAAAAGGTCAGCCAACCAAACCGAACCAAACTTAACCTGTTCGCCATTCAATTTCCTATCTAATGGTGTAATTTGTTTCGAGTTATCGATGTTAATGTTCCAACATTATAAACGCTCATATCTCAGTCAAATGTTAACCAATCGTCGAAATTCATACATTTTTAGAATCGCCTTTCAATTGTCTATCTAACCATGTAATTTTTTTAAAATAAATCGACTAGATTTTGAGTAATCGATGTAAACGTTCCAACATTATAAACGCTCATATCTCAGTCAAATGTTAACCAATCTTCAATATTGATATAGTTTAAGATTCGCCGTTTAATTTTCTATCTAACGATGTAATTTTTTTTAAATAAATTGACTAGTTTTTGAGTAATCGATGTAAACGTTCCAACATTATAAACGCTCATATCTCAGTCAAATGTTAACCAATCTTAAATATTGATATAGTTTTAGATTCGCCGTTCAATTTTCTATCTAACGGTGTAATTTTTATAAAATAAATTGACTAGTTTTTGAGTAATCGATGTAAACGTTCCAACATTATAAACGCTCATATCTCAGTCAAATGTTAACCAATCTTAAATATTGATATAGTTTTAGATTCGCCGTTCAATGTTCTATCTAACGGTGTAATTTTTATAAAATAAATCGACTAGTTTTTGAGAAATCGATGTAAACGTTCCAACACTATAAACGCCCATATCTCAGTCAAATGTTAACCAATCTTCAATATTGATATAGTTTTAGATTCGCCGTTCAATTTTCTATCTAACGGTGTAATTTTGTATGTAACGATGTCTAAAAAAAAAAAAAAAAAAAAGGTCAGCCAACCAAACCGAACCAAACTTAACCTGTTCGCCATTCAATTTCCTATCTAATGGTGTAATTTGTTTCGAGTTATCGATGTTAATGTTCCAACATTATAAACGCTCATATCTCAGTCAAATGTTAACCAATCGTCGAAATTCATACATTTTTAGAATCGCCTTTCAATTGTCTATCTAACCATGTAATTTTTTTAAAATAAATCGACTAGATTTTGAGTAATCGATGTAAACGTTCCAACATTATAAACGCTCATATCTCAGTCAAATGTTAACCAATCTTCAATATTGATATAGTTTAAGATTCGCCGTTCAATTTTCTATCTAACGATGTAATTTTTTTTAAATAAATTGACTAGATTTTGAGTAATCGATGTAAACGTTCCAACATTATAAACGCTCATATCTCAGTCAAATGTTAACCAATCTTCAATATTGATATAGTTTAAGATTCGCCGTTCAATTTTCTATCTAACGGTGTAATTTTGTATGTAACGATGTCAAAAAAAAAAAAAAAAAAAAAGGTCAGCCAACCAAACCGAACCAAACTTAACCTGTTCGCCATTCAATTTCCTATCTAATGGTGTAATTTGTTTCGAGTTATCGATGTAAATGTTCCAACATTATAAACGCTCATATCTCAGTCAAATGTTAACCAATCGTCGAAATTCATACATTTTTAGAATCGCCTTTCAATTCTCTATCTAACGATGTAATTTTTTTAAAATAAATCGACTAGATTTTGAGTAATCGATGTAAACGTTCCAACATTATAAACGCTCATATCTCAGTCAAATGTTAACCAATCTTCAATATTGATATAGTTTAAGATTCGCCGTTCAATTTTCTATCTAACGATGTAATTTTTTTTAAATAAATTGACTAGATTTTGAGTAATCGATGTAAACGTTCCAACATTATAAACGCTCATATCTCAGTCAAATGTTAACCAATCTTCAATATTGATATAGTTTAAGATTCGCCGTTCAATTTTCTATCTAACGATGTAATTTTTTTTAAATAAATTGACTAGTTTTTGAGTAATCGATGTAAACGTTCCAACATTATAAACGCTCATATCTCAGTCAAATGTTAACCAATCTTAAATATTGATATAGTTTTAGATTCGCCGTTCAATTTTCTATCTAACGGTGTAATTTTGTATGTAACGATGTCTAAAAAAAAAAAAAAAAAAAAGGTCAGCCAACCAAACCGAACCAAACTTAACCTGTTCGCCATTCAATTTCCTATCTAATGGTGTAATTTGTTTCGAGTTATCGATGTAAATGTTCCAACATTATAAACGCTCATATCTCAGTCAAATGTTAACCAATCTTAAATATTGATATAGTTTTAGATTCGCCGTTCAATTTTCTATCTAACGGTGTAATTTTTATAAAATAAATTGACTAGTTTTTGAGTAATCGATGTAAACGTTCCAACATTATAAACGCTCATATCTCAGTCAAATGTTAACCAATCTTCAATATTGATATAGTTTTAGATTCGCCGTTCAATTTTCTATCTAACGGTGTAATTTTGTATGTAACGATGTCTAAAAAAAAAAAAAAAAAAAAGGTCAGCCAACCAAACCGAACCAAACTTAACCTGTTCGCCATTCAATTTCCTATCTAATGGTGTAATTTGTTTCGAGTTATCGATGTTAATGTTCCAACATTATAAACGCTCATATCTCAGTCAAATGTTAACCAATCGTCGAAATTCATACATTTTTAGAATCGCCTTTCAATTCTCTATCTAACCATGTAATTTTTTTAAAATAAATCGACTAGATTTTGAGTAATCGATGTAAACGTTCCAACATTATAAACGCTCATATCTCAGTCAAATGTTAACCAATCTTCAATATTGATATAGTTTAAGATTCGCCGTTCAATTTTCTATCTAACGATGTAATTTTTTTTAAATAAATTGACTAGTTTTTGAGTAATCGATGTAAACGTTCCAACATTATAAACGCTCATATCTCAGTCAAATGTTAACCAATCTTAAATATTGATATAGTTTTAGATTCGCCGTTCAATTTTCTATCTAACGGTGTAATTTTTATAAAATAAATTGACTAGTTTTTGAGTAATCGATGTAAACGTTCCAACATTATAAACGCTCATATCTCAGTCAAATGTTAACCAATCTTAAATATTGATATAGTTTTAGATTCGCCGTTCAATTTTCTATCTAACGGTGTAATTTTGTATGTAACGATGTCTAAAAAAAAAAAAAAAAAAAAGGTCAGCCAACCAAACCGAACCAAACTTAACCTGTTCGCCATTCAATTTCCTATCTAATGGTGTAATTTGTTTCGAGTTATCGATGTAAATGTTCCAACATTATAAACGCTCATATCTCAGTCAAATGTTAACCAATCTTAAATATTGATATAGTTTTAGATTCGCCGTTCAATTTTCTATCTAACGGTGTAATTTTTTTAAATAAATCAACTAGTTTTTGAGAAATCGATGTAAACGTTCCAACATTATAAACGCTCATATCTCAGTCAAATGTTAACCAATCTTCAATATTGATATAGTTTTAGATTCGCCGTTCAATTTTCTATCTAACGGTGTAATTTTGTATGTAACGATGTCTAAAAAAAAAAAAAAAAAAAAGGTCAGCCAACCAAACCGAACCAAACTTAACCTGTTCGCCATTCAATTTCCTATCTAATGGTGTAATTTGTTTCGAGTTATCGATGTTAATGTTCCAACATTATAAACGCTCATATCTCAGTCAAATGTTAACCAATCGTCGAAATTCATACATTTTTAGAATCGCCTTTCAATTGTCTATCTAACCATGTAATTTTTTTAAAATAAATCGACTAGATTTTGAGTAATCGATGTAAACGTTCCAACATTATAAACGCTCATATCTCAGTCAAATGTTAACCAATCTTCAATATTGATATAGTTTAAGATTCGCCGTTTAATTTTCTATCTAACGATGTAATTTTTTTTAAATAAATTGACTAGTTTTTGAGTAATCGATGTAAACGTTCCAACATTATAAACGCTCATATCTCAGTCAAATGTTAACCAATCTTAAATATTGATATAGTTTTAGATTCGCCGTTCAATTTTCTATCTAACGGTGTAATTTTTATAAAATAAATTGACTAGTTTTTGAGTAATCGATGTAAACGTTCCAACATTATAAACGCTCATATCTCAGTCAAATGTTAACCAATCTTAAATATTGATATAGTTTTAGATTCGCCGTTCAATTTTCTATCTAACGGTGTAATTTTTATAAAATAAATCGACTAGTTTTTGAGAAATCGATGTAAACGTTCCAACACTATAAACGCCCATATCTCAGTCAAATGTTAACCAATCTTCAATATTGATATAGTTTTAGATTCGCCGTTCAATTTTCTATCTAACGGTGTAATTTTGTATGTAACGATGTCTAAAAAAAAAAAAAAAAAAAAGGTCAGCCAACCAAACCGAACCAAACTTAACCTGTTCGCCATTCAATTTCCTATCTAATGGTGTAATTTGTTTCGAGTTATCGATGTTAATGTTCCAACATTATAAACGCTCATATCTCAGTCAAATGTTAACCAATCTTCAATATTGATATAGTTTAAGATTCGCCGTTCAATTTTCTATCTAACGATGTAATTTTTTTTAAATAAATTGACTAGTTTTTGAGTAATCGATGTAAACGTTCCAACATTATAAACGCTCATATCTCAGTCAAATGTTAACCAATCTTAAATATTGATATAGTTTTAGATTCGCCGTTCAATTTTCTATCTAACGGTGTAATTTTGTATGTAACGATGTCTAAAAAAAAAAAAAAAAAAAAGGTCAGCCAACCAAACCGAACCAAACTTAACCTGTTCGCCATTCAATTTCCTATCTAATGGTGTAATTTGTTTCGAGTTATCGATGTAAATGTTCCAACACTATAAACGCCCATATCTCAGTCAAATGTTAACCAATCTTCAATATTGATATAGTTTTAGATTCGCCGTTCAATTTTCTATCTAACGGTGTAATTTTGTATGTAACGATGTCTAAAAAAAAAAAAAAAAAAAAGGTCAGCCAACCAAACCGAACCAAACTTAACCTGTTCGCCATTCAATTTCCTATCTAATGGTGTAATTTGTTTCGAGTTATCGATGTAAATGTTCCAACACTATAAACGCCCATATCTCAGTCAAATGTTAACCAATCTTCAATATTGATATAGTTTAAGATTCGCCGTTCAATTTTCTATCTAACGATGTAATTTTTTTTAAATAAATTGACTAGTTTTTGAGTAATCGATGTAAACGTTCCAACATTATAAACGCTCATATCTCAGTCAAATGTTAACCAATCTTAAATATTGATATAGTTTTAGATTCGCCGTTCAATTTTCTATCTAACGGTGTAATTTTTATAAAATAAATTGACTAGTTTTTGAGTAATCGATGTAAACGTTCCAACATTATAAACGCTCATATCTCAGTCAAATGTTAACCAATCTTAAATATTGATATAGTTTTAGATTCGCCGTTCAATTTTCTATCTAACGGTGTAATTTTGTATGTAACGATGTCTAAAAAAAAAAAAAAAAAAAAGGTCAGCCAACCAAACCGAACCAAACTTAACCTGTTCGCCATTCAATTTCCTATCTAATGGTGTAATTTGTTTCGAGTTATCGATGTAAATGTTCCAACATTATAAACGCTCATATCTCAGTCAAATGTTAACCAATCTTAAATATTGATATAGTTTTAGATTCGCCGTTCAATTTTCTATCTAACGGTGTAATTTTTATAAAATAAATTGACTAGTTTTTGAGTAATCGATGTAAACGTTCCAACATTATAAACGCTCATATCTCAGTCAAATGTTAACCAATCTTCAATATTGATATAGTTTTAGATTCGCCGTTCAATTTTCTATCTAACGGTGTAATTTTTATAAAATAAATTGACTAGTTTTTGAGTAATCGATGTAAACGTTCCAACATTATAAACGCTCATATCTCAGTCAAATGTTAACCAATCTTAAATATTGATATAGTTTTAGATTCGCCGTTCAATTTTCTATCTAACGGGGTAATTTTTATAAAATAAATCGACTAGTTTTTGAGAAATCGATGTAAACGTTCCAACACTATAAACGCCCATATCTCAGTCAAATGTTAACCAATCTTCAATATTGATATAGTTTTAGATTCGCCGTTCAATTTTCTATCTAACGGTGTAATTTTGTATGTAACGATGTCTAAAAAAAAAAAAAAAAAAAAGGTCAGCCAACCAAACCGAACCAAACTTAACCTGTTCGCCATTCAATTTCCTATCTAATGGTGTAATTTGTTTCGAGTTATCGATGTAAATGTTCCAACATTATAAACGCTCATATCTCAGTCAAATGTTAACCAATCGTCGAAATTCATACATTTTTAGAATCGCCTTTCAATTCTCTATCTAACGATGTAATTTTTTTAAAATAAATCGACTAGATTTTGAGTAATCGATGTAAACGTTCCAACATTATAAACGCTCATATCTCAGTCAAATGTTAACCAATCTTCAATATTGATATAGTTTAAGATTCGCCGTTCAATTTTCTATCTAACGATGTAATTTTTTTTAAATAAATTGACTAGATTTTGAGTAATCGATGTAAACGTTCCAACATTATAAACGCTCATATCTCAGTCAAATGTTAACCAATCTTCAATATTGATATAGTTTAAGATTCGCCGTTCAATTTTCTATCTAACGATGTAATTTTTTTTAAATAAATTGACTAGTTTTTGAGTAATCGATGTAAACGTTCCAACATTATAAACGCTCATATCTCAGTCAAATGTTAACCAATCTTAAATATTGATATAGTTTTAGATTCGCCGTTCAATTTTCTATCTAACGGTGTAATTTTGTATGTAACGATGTCTAAAAAAAAAAAAAAAAAAAAGGTCAGCCAACCAAACCGAACCAAACTTAACCTGTTCGCCATTCAATTTCCTATCTAATGGTGTAATTTGTTTCGAGTTATCGATGTAAATGTTCCAACATTATAAACGCTCATATCTCAGTCAAATGTTAACCAATCTTAAATATTGATATAGTTTTAGATTCGCCGTTCAATTTTCTATCTAACGGTGTAATTTTTATAAAATAAATTGACTAGTTTTTGAGTAATCGATGTAAACGTTCCAACATTATAAACGCTCATATCTCAGTCAAATGTTAACCAATCTTCAATATTGATATAGTTTTAGATTCGCCGTTCAATTTTCTATCTAACGGTGTAATTTTGTATGTAACGATGTCTAAAAAAAAAAAAAAAAAAAAGGTCAGCCAACCAAACCGAACCAAACTTAACCTGTTCGCCATTCAATTTCCTATCTAATGGTGTAATTTGTTTCGAGTTATCGATGTAAATGTTCCAACACTATAAACGCCCATATCTCAGTCAAATGTTAACCAATCTTCAATATTGATATAGTTTTAGATTCGCCGTTCAATTTTCTATCTAACGGTGTAATTTTGTATGTAACGATGTCTAAAAAAAAAAAAAAAAAAAAGGTCAGCCAACCAAACCGAACCAAACTTAACCTGTTCGCCATTCAATTTCCTATCTAATGGTGTAATTTGTTTCGAGTTATCGATGTAAATGTTCCAACATTATAAACGCTCATATCTCAGTCAAATGTTAACCAATCGTCGAAATTCATACATTTTTAGAATCGCCTTTCAATTCTCTATCTAACGATGTAATTTTTTTAAAATAAATCGACTAGATTTTGAGTAATCGATGTAAACGTTCCAACATTATAAACGCTCATATCTCAGTCAAATGTTAACCAATCTTCAATATTGATATAGTTTAAGATTCGCCGTTCAATTTTCTATCTAACGATGTAATTTTTTTTAAATAAATTGACTAGATTTTGAGTAATCGATGTAAACGTTCCAACATTATAAACGCTCATATCTCAGTCAAATGTTAACCAATCTTCAATATTGATATAGTTTTAGATTCGCCGTTCAATTTTCTATCTAACGGTGTAATTTTTTTAAATAAATCAACTAGTTTTTGAGAAATCGATGTAAACGTTCCAACATTATAAACGCTCATATCTCAGTCAAATGTTAACCAATCTTAAATATTGATATAGTTTTAGATTCGCCGTTCAATTTTCTATCTAACGGTGTAATTTTTTTAAATAAATCAACTAGTTTTTGAGAAATCGATGTAAACGTTCCAACATTATAAACGCTCATATCTCAGTCAAATGTTAACCAATCTTCAATATTGATATAGTTTAAGATTCGCCGTTTAATTTTCTATCTAACGATGTAATTTTTTTTAAATAAATTGACTAGTTTTTGAGTAATCGATGTAAACGTTCCAACATTATAAACGCTCATATCTCAGTCCAATGTTAACCAATCTTAAATATTGATATAGTTTTAGATTCGCCGTTCAATTTTCTATCTAACGGTGTAATTTTTATAAAATAAATTGACTAGTTTTTGAGTAATCGATGTAAACGTTCCAACATTATAAACGCTCATATCTCAGTCAAATGTTAACCAATCTTCAATATTGATATAGTTTTAGATTCGCCGTTCAATTTTCTATCTAACGGTGTAATTTTGTATGTAACGATGTCAAAAAAAAAAAAAAAAAAAAAGGTCAGCCAACCAAACCGAACCAAACTTAACCTGTTCGCCATTCAATTTCCTATCTAATGGTGTAATTTGTTTCGAGTTATCGATGTTAATGTTCCAACATTATAAACGCTCATATCTCAGTCAAATGTTAACCAATCGTCGAAATTCATACATTTTTAGAATCGCCTTTCAATTCTCTATCTAACCATGTAATTTTTTTAAAATAAATCGACTAGATTTTGAGTAATCGATGTAAACGTTCCAACATTATAAACGCTCATATCTCAGTCAAATGTTAACCAATCTTCAATATTGATATAGTTTAAGATTCGCCGTTCAATTTTCTATCTAACGATGTAATTTTTTTTAAATAAATTGACTAGTTTTTGAGTAATCGATGTAAACGTTCCAACATTATAAACGCTCATATCTCAGTCAAATGTTAACCAATCTTAAATATTGATATAGTTTTAGATTCGCCGTTCAATTTTCTATCTAACGGTGTAATTTTTATAAAATAAATTGACTAGTTTTTGAGTAATCGATGTAAACGTTCCAACATTATAAACGCTCATATCTCAGTCAAATGTTAACCAATCTTAAATATTGATATAGTTTTAGATTCGCCGTTCAATTTTCTATCTAACGGTGTAATTTTGTATGTAACGATGTCTAAAAAAAAAAAAAAAAAAAAGGTCAGCCAACCAAACCGAACCAAACTTAACCTGTTCGCCATTCAATTTCCTATCTAATGGTGTAATTTGTTTCGAGTTATGGATGTAAATGTTCCAACATTATAAACGCTCATATCTCAGTCAAATGTTAACCAATCTTAAATATTGATATAGTTTTAGATTCGCCGTTCAATTTTCTATCTAACGGTGTAATTTTTTTAAATAAATCAACTAGTTTTTGAGAAATCGATGTAAACGTTCCAACATTATAAACGCTCATATCTCAGTCAAATGTTAACCAATCTTCAATATTGATATAGTTTTAGATTCGCCGTTCAATTTTCTATCTAACGGTGTAATTTTTATAAAATAAATTGACTAGTTTTTGAGTAATCGATGTAAACGTTCCAACATTATAAACGCTCATATCTCAGTCAAATGTTAACCAATCTTCAATATTGATATAGTTTTAGATTCGCCGTTCAATTTTCTATCTAACGGTGTAATTTTGTATGTAACGATGTCTAAAAAAAAAAAAAAAAAAAAGGTCAGCCAACCAAACCGAACCAAACTTAACCTGTTCGCCATTCAATTTCCTATCTAATGGTGTAATTTGTTTCGAGTTATCGATGTTAATGTTCCAACATTATAAACGCTCATATCTCAGTCAAATGTTAACCAATCTTAAATATTGATATAGTTTTAGATTCGCCGTTCAATTTTCTATCTAACGGTGTAATTTTTTTAAATAAATCAACTAGTTTTTGAGAAATCGATGTAAACGTTCCAACATTATAAACGCTCATATCTCAGTCAAATGTTAACCAATCTTCAATATTGATATAGTTTAAGATTCGCCGTTTAATTTTCTATCTAACGATGTAATTTTTTTTAAATAAATTGACTAGTTTTTGAGTAATCGATGTAAACGTTCCAACATTATAAACGCTCATATCTCAGTCCAATGTTAACCAATCTTAAATATTGATATAGTTTTAGATTCGCCGTTCAATTTTCTATCTAACGGTGTAATTTTTATAAAATAAATTGACTAGTTTTTGAGTAATCGATGTAAACGTTCCAACATTATAAACGCTCATATCTCAGTCAAATGTTAACCAATCTTAAATATTGATATAGTTTTAGATTCGCCGTTCAATTTTCTATCTAACGGTGTAATTTTGTATGTAACGATGTCTAAAAAAAAAAAAAAAAAAAAGGTCAGCCAACCAAACCTAACCAAACTTAACCTGTTCGCCATTCAATTTCCTATCTAATGGTGTAATTTGTTTCGAGTTATCGATGTAAATGTTCCAACATTATAAACGCTCATATCTCAGTCAAATGTTAACCAATCTTAAATATTGATATAGTTTTAGATTCGCCGTTCAATTTTCTATCTAACGGTGTAATTTTTTTAAATAAATCAACTAGTTTTTGAGAAATCGATGTAAACGTTCCAACATTATAAACGCTCATATCTCAGTCAAATGTTAACCAATCTTCAATATTGATATAGTTTAAGATTCGCCGTTTAATTTTCTATCTAACGATGTAATTTTTTTTAAATAAATTGACTAGTTTTTGAGTAATCGATGTAAACGTTCCAACATTATAAACGCTCATATCTCAGTCCAATGTTAACCAATCTTAAATATTGATATAGTTTTAGATTCGCCGTTCAATTTTCTATCTAACGGTGTAATTTTTATAAAATAAATCGACTAGTTTTTGAGAAATCGATGTAAACGTTCCAACACTATAAACGCCCATATCTCAGTCAAATGTTAACCAATCTTCAATATTGATATAGTTTTAGATTCGCCGTTCAATTTTCTATCTAACGGTGTAATTTTGTATGTAACGATGTCTAAAAAAAAAAAAAAAAAAAAGGTCAGCCAACCAAACCGAACCAAACTTAACCTGTTCGCCATTCAATTTCCTATCTAATGGTGTAATTTGTTTCGAGTTATCGATGTAAATGTTCCAACATTATAAACGCTCATATCTCAGTCAAATGTTAACCAATCGTCGAAATTCATACATTTTTAGAATCGCCTTTCAATTCTCTATCTAACGATGTAATTTTTTTAAAATAAATCGACTAGATTTTGAGTAATCGATGTAAACGTTCCAACATTATAAACGCTCATATCTCAGTCAAATGTTAACCAATCTTCAATATTGATATAGTTTAAGATTCGCCGTTCAATTTTCTATCTAACGATGTAATTTTTTTTAAATAAATTGACTAGATTTTGAGTAATCGATGTAAACGTTCCAACATTATAAACGCTCATATCTCAGTCAAATGTTAACCAATCTTCAATATTGATATAGTTTAAGATTTGCCGTTCAATTTTCTATCTAACGATGTAATTTTTTTTAAATAAATTGACTAGTTTTTGAGTAATCGATGTAAACGTTCCAACATTATAAACGCTCATATCTCAGTCAAATGTTAACCAATCTTAAATATTGATATAGTTTTAGATTCGCCGTTCAATTTTCTATCTAACGGTGTAATTTTTTTAAATAAATCAACTAGTTTTTGAGAAATCGATGTAAACGTTCCAACATTATAAACGCTCATATCTCAGTCAAATGTTAACCAATCTTCAATATTGATATAGTTTAAGATTCGCCGTTTAATTTTCTATCTAACGATGTAATTTTTTTTAAATAAATTGACTAGTTTTTGAGTAATCGATGTAAACGTTCCAACATTATAAACGCTCATATCTCAGTCCAATGTTAACCAATCTTAAATATTGATATAGTTTTAGATTCGCCGTTCAATTTTCTATCTAACGGTGTAATTTTTATAAAATAAATCGACTAGTTTTTGAGAAATCGATGTAAACGTTCCAACACTATAAACGCCCATATCTCAGTCAAATGTTAACCAATCTTCAATATTGATATAGTTTTAGATTCGCCGTTCAATTTTCTATCTAACGGTGTAATTTTGTATGTAACGATGTCTAAAAAAAAAAAAAAAAAAAAGGTCAGCCAACCAAACCGAACCAAACTTAACCTGTTCGCCATTCAATTTCCTATCTAATGGTGTAATTTGTTTCGAGTTATCGATGTAAATGTTCCAACATTATAAACGCTCATATCTCAGTCAAATGTTAACCAATCTTCAATATTGATATAGTTTAAGATTTGCCGTTCAATTTTCTATCTAACGATGTAATTTTTTTTAAATAAATTGACTAGTTTTTGAGTAATCGATGTAAACGTTCCAACATTATAAACGCTCATATCTCAGTCAAATGTTAACCAATCTTAAATATTGATATAGTTTTAGATTCGCCGTTCAATTTTCTATCTAACGGTGTAATTTTTTTAAATAAATCAACTAGTTTTTGAGAAATCGATGTAAACGTTCCAACATTATAAACGCTCATATCTCAGTCAAATGTTAACCAATCTTCAATATTGATATAGTTTAAGATTCGCCGTTCAATTTTCTATCTAACGGTGTAATTTTTATAAAATAAATTGACTAGTTTTTGAGTAATCGATGTAAACGTTCCAACATTATAAACGCTCATATCTCAGTCAAATGTTAACCAATCTTCAATATTGATATAGTTTTAGATTCGCCGTTCAATTTTCTATCTAACGGTGTAATTTTGTATGTAACGATGTCTAAAAAAAAAAAAAAAAAAAAGGTCAGCCAACCAAACCGAACCAAACTTAACCTGTTCGCCATTCAATTTCCTATCTAATGGTGTAATTTGTTTCGAGTTATCGATGTAAATGTTCCAACACTATAAACGCCCATATCTCAGTCAAATGTTAACCAATCTTCAATATTGATATAGTTTTAGATTCGCCGTTCAATTTTCTATCTAACGGTGTAATTTTGTATGTAACGATGTCTAAAAAAAAAAAAAAAAAAAAGGTCAGCCAACCAAACCGAACCAAACTTAACCTGTTCGCCATTCAATTTCCTATCTAATGGTGTAATTTGTTTCGAGTTATCGATGTTAATGTTCCAACATTATAAACGCTCATATCTCAGTCAAATGTTAACCAATCGTCGAAATTCATACATTTTTAGAATCGCCTTTCAATTCTCTATCTAACCATGTAATTTTTTTAAAATAAATCGACTAGATTTTGAGTAATCGATGTAAACGTTCCAACATTATAAACGCTCATATCTCAGTCAAATGTTAACCAATCTTCAATATTGATATAGTTTTAGATTCGCCGTTCAATTTTCTATCTAACGGTGTAATTTTGTATGTAACGATGTCTAAAAAAAAAAAAAAAAAAAAGGTCAGCCAACCAAACCGAACCAAACTTAACCTGTTCGCCATTCAATTTCCTATCTAATGGTGTAATTTGTTTCGAGTTATCGATGTTAATGTTCCAACATTATAAACGCTCATATCTCAGTCAAATGTTAACCAATCGTCGAAATTCATACATTTTTAGAATCGCCTTTCAATTGTCTATCTAACCATGTAATTTTTTTAAAATAAATCGACTAGATTTTGAGTAATCGATGTAAACGTTCCAACATTATAAACGCTCATATCTCAGTCAAATGTTAACCAATCTTCAATATTGATATAGTTTAAGATTCGCCGTTTAATTTTCTATCTAACGATGTAATTTTTTTTAAATAAATTGACTAGTTTTTGAGTAATCGATGTAAACGTTCCAACATTATAAACGCTCATATCTCAGTCAAATGTTAACCAATCTTAAATATTGATATAGTTTTAGATTCGCCGTTCAATTTTCTATCTAACGGTGTAATTTTTATAAAATAAATTGACTAGTTTTTGAGTAATCGATGTAAACGTTCCAACATTATAAACGCTCATATCTCAGTCAAATGTTAACCAATCTTAAATATTGATATAGTTTTAGATTCGCCGTTCAATTTTCTATCTAACGGTGTAATTTTGTATGTAACGATGTCTAAAAAAAAAAAAAAAAAAAAGGTCAGCCAACCAAACCGAACCAAACTTAACCTGTTCGCCATTCAATTTCCTATCTAATGGTGTAATTTGTTTCGAGTTATCGATGTAAATGTTCCAACATTATAAACGCTCATATCTCAGTCAAATGTTAACCAATCTTAAATATTGATATAGTTTTAGATTCGCCGTTCAATTTTCTATCTAACGGTGTAATTTTTTTAAATAAATCAACTAGTTTTTGAGAAATCGATGTAAACGTTCCAACATTATAAACGCTCATATCTCAGTCAAATGTTAACCAATCTTCAATATTGATATAGTTTTAGATTCGCCGTTCAATTTTCTATCTAACGGTGTAATTTTGTATGTAACGATGTCTAAAAAAAAAAAAAAAAAAAAGGTCAGCCAACCAAACCGAACCAAACTTAACCTGTTCGCCATTCAATTTCCTATCTAATGGTGTAATTTGTTTCGAGTTATCGATGTAAATGTTCCAACATTATAAACGCTCATATCTCAGTCAAATGTTAACCAATCTTAAATATTGATATAGTTTTAGATTCGCCGTTCAATTTTCTATCTAACGGTGTAATTTTTATAAAATAAATTGACTAGTTTTTGAGTAATCGATGTAAACGTTCCAACATTATAAACGCTCATATCTCAGTCAAATGTTAACCAATCTTCAATATTGATATAGTTTTAGATTCGCCGTTCAATTTTCTATCTAACGGTGTAATTTTGTATGTAACGATGTCTAAAAAAAAAAAAAAAAAAAAGGTCAGCCAACCAAACCGAACCAAACTTAACCTGTTCGCCATTCAATTTCCTATCTAATGGTGTAATTTGTTTCGAGTTATCGATGTTAATGTTCCAACATTATAAACGCTCATATCTCAGTCAAATGTTAACCAATCGTCGAAATTCATACATTTTTAGAATCGCCTTTCAATTCTCTATCTAACCATGTAATTTTTTTAAAATAAATCGACTAGATTTTGAGTAATCGATGTAAACGTTCCAACATTATAAACGCTCATATCTCAGTCAAATGTTAACCAATCTTCAATATTGATATAGTTTAAGATTCGCCGTTCAATTTTCTATCTAACGATGTAATTTTTTTTAAATAAATTGACTAGTTTTTGAGTAATCGATGTAAACGTTCCAACATTATAAACGCTCATATCTCAGTCAAATGTTAACCAATCTTAAATATTGATATAGTTTTAGATTCGCCGTTCAATTTTCTATCTAACGGTGTAATTTTTATAAAATAAATTGACTAGTTTTTGAGTAATCGATGTAAACGTTCCAACATTATAAACGCTCATATCTCAGTCAAATGTTAACCAATCTTAAATATTGATATAGTTTTAGATTCGCCGTTCAATTTTCTATCTAACGGTGTAATTTTTATAAAATAAATCGACTAGTTTTTGAGAAATCGATGTAAACGTTCCAACACTATAAACGCCCATATCTCAGTCAAATGTTAACCAATCTTCAATATTGATATAGTTTTAGATTCGCCGTTCAATTTTCTATCTAACGGTGTAATTTTGTATGTAACGATGTCTAAAAAAAAAAAAAAAAAAAAGGTCAGCCAACCAAACCGAACCAAACTTAACCTGTTCGCCATTCAATTTCCTATCTAATGGTGTAATTTGTTTCGAGTTATCGATGTTAATGTTCCAACATTATAAACGCTCATATCTCAGTCAAATGTTAACCAATCGTCGAAATTCATACATTTTTAGAATCGCCTTTCAATTGTCTATCTAACCATGTAATTTTTTTAAAATAAATCGACTAGATTTTGAGTAATCGATGTAAACGTTCCAACATTATAAACGCTCATATCTCAGTCAAATGTTAACCAATCTTCAATATTGATATAGTTTAAGATTCGCCGTTTAATTTTCTATCTAACGATGTAATTTTTTTTAAATAAATTGACTAGTTTTTGAGTAATCGATGTAAACGTTCCAACATTATAAACGCTCATATCTCAGTCAAATGTTAACCAATCTTAAATATTGATATAGTTTTAGATTCGCCTTTCAATTGTCTATCTAACCATGTAATTTTTTTAAAATAAATCGACTAGATTTTGAGTAATCGATGTAAACGTTCCAACATTATAAACGCTCATATCTCAGTCAAATGTTAACCAATCTTCAATATTGATATAGTTTAAGATTCGCCGTTTAATTTTCTATCTAACGATGTAATTTTTTTTAAATAAATTGACTAGTTTTTGAGTAATCGATGTAAACGTTCCAACATTATAAACGCTCATATCTCAGTCAAATGTTAACCAATCTTAAATATTGATATAGTTTTAGATTCGCCGTTCAATTTTCTATCTAACGGTGTAATTTTTATAAAATAAATTGACTAGTTTTTGAGTAATCGATGTAAACGTTCCAACATTATAAACGCTCATATCTCAGTCAAATGTTAACCAATCTTCAATATTGATATAGTTTTAGATTCGCCGTTCAATTTTCTATCTAACGGTGTAATTTTTATAAAATAAATTGACTAGTTTTTGAGTAATCGATGTAAACGTTCCAACATTATAAACGCTCATATCTCAGTCAAATGTTAACCAATCTTAAATATTGATATAGTTTTAGATTCGCCGTTCAATTTTCTATCTAACGGTGTAATTTTTATAAAATAAATCGACTAGTTTTTGAGAAATCGATGTAAACGTTCCAACACTATAAACGCCCATATCTCAGTCAAATGTTAACCAATCTTCAATATTGATATAGTTTTAGATTCGCCGTTCAATTTTCTATCTAACGGTGTAATTTTGTATGTAACGATGTCTAAAAAAAAAAAAAAAAAAAAGGTCAGCCAACCAAACCGAACCAAACTTAACCTGTTCGCCATTCAATTTCCTATCTAATGGTGTAATTTGTTTCGAGTTATCGATGTTAATGTTCCAACATTATAAACGCTCATATCTCAGTCAAATGTTAACCAATCTTCAATATTGATATAGTTTAAGATTCGCCGTTCAATTTTCTATCTAACGATGTAATTTTTTTTAAATAAATTGACTAGTTTTTGAGTAATCGATGTAAACGTTCCAACATTATAAACGCTCATATCTCAGTCAAATGTTAACCAATCTTAAATATTGATATAGTTTTAGATTCGCCGTTCAATTTTCTATCTAACGGTGTAATTTTTTTAAATAAATCAACTAGTTTTTGAGAAATCGATGTAAACGTTCCAACATTATAAACGCTCATATCTCAGTCAAATGTTAACCAATCTTCAATATTGATATAGTTTAAGATTCGCCGTTTAATTTTCTATCTAACGATGTAATTTTTTTTAAATAAATTGACTAGTTTTTGAGTAATCGATGTAAACGTTCCAACATTATAAACGCTCATATCTCAGTCAAATGTTAACCAATCTTAAATATTGATATAGTTTTAGATTCGCCGTTCAATTTTCTATCTAACGGTGTAATTTTTATAAAATAAATCGACTAGTTTTTGAGAAATCGATGTAAACGTTCCAACACTATAAACGCCCATATCTCAGTCAAATGTTAACCAATCTTCAATATTGATATAGTTTTAGATTCGCCGTTCAATTTTCTATCTAACGGTGTAATTTTGTATGTAACGATGTCTAAAAAAAAAAAAAAAAAAAAGGTCAGCCAACCAAACCGAACCAAACTTAACCTGTTCGCCATTCAATTTCCTATCTAATGGTGTAATTTGTTTCGAGTTATCGATGTAAATGTTCCAACATTATAAACGCTCATATCTCAGTCAAATGTTAACCAATCTTCAATATTGATATAGTTTAAGATTCGCCGTTCAATTTTCTATCTAACGATGTAATTTTTTTTAAATAAATTGACTAGTTTTTGAGTAATCGATGTAAACGTTCCAACATTATAAACGCTCATATCTCAGTCAAATGTTAACCAATCTTAAATATTGATATAGTTTTAGATTCGCCGTTCAATTTTCTATCTAACGGTGTAATTTTTTTAAATAAATCAACTAGTTTTTGAGAAATCGATGTAAACGTTCCAACATTATAAACGCTCATATCTCAGTCAAATGTTAACCAATCTTCAATATTGATATAGTTTAAGATTCGCCGTTTAATTTTCTATCTAACGATGTAATTTTTTTTAAATAAATTGACTAGTTTTTGAGTAATCGATGTAAACGTTCCAACATTATAAACGCTCATATCTCAGTCCAATGTTAACCAATCTTAAATATTGATATAGTTTTAGATTCGCCGTTCAATTTTCTATCTAACGGTGTAATTTTTATAAAATAAATTGACTAGTTTTTGAGTAATCGATGTAAACGTTCCAACATTATAAACGCTCATATCTCAGTCAAATGTTAACCAATCTTCAATATTGATATAGTTTTAGATTCGCCGTTCAATTTTCTATCTAACGGTGTAATTTTGTATGTAACGATGTCTAAAAAAAAAAAAAAAAAAAAGGTCAGCCAACCAAACCGAACCAAACTTAACCTGTTCGCCATTCAATTTCCTATCTAATGGTGTAATTTGTTTCGAGTTATCGATGTAAATGTTCCAACACTATAAACGCCCATATCTCAGTCAAATGTTAACCAATCTTCAATATTGATATAGTTTTAGATTCGCCGTTCAATTTTCTATCTAACGGTGTAATTTTGTATGTAACGATGTCTAAAAAAAAAAAAAAAAAAAAGGTCAGCCAACCAAACCGAACCAAACTTAACCTGTTCGCCATTCAATTTCCTATCTAATGGTGTAATTTGTTTCGAGTTATCGATGTTAATGTTCCAACATTATAAACGCTCATATCTCAGTCAAATGTTAACCAATCGTCGAAATTCATACATTTTTAGAATCGCCTTTCAATTCTCTATCTAACCATGTAATTTTTTTAAAATAAATCGACTAGATTTTGAGTAATCGATGTAAACGTTCCAACATTATAAACGCTCATATCTCAGTCAAATGTTAACCAATCTTAAATATTGATATAGTTTTAGATTCGCCGTTCAATTTTCTATCTAACGGTGTAATTTTTATAAAATAAATTGACTAGTTTTTGAGTAATCGATGTAAACGTTCCAACATTATAAACGCTCATATCTCAGTCAAATGTTAACCAATCTTAAATATTGATATAGTTTTAGATTCGCCGTTCAATTTTCTATCTAACGGTGTAATTTTGTATGTAACGATGTCAAAAAAAAAAAAAAAAAAAAAGGTCAGCCAACCAAACCGAACCAAACTTAACCTGTTCGCCATTCAATTTCCTATCTAATGGTGTAATTTGTTTCGAGTTATCGATGTAAATGTTCCAACATTATAAACGCTCATATCTCAGTCAAATGTTAACCAATCTTAAATATTGATATAGTTTTAGATTCGCCGTTCAATTTTCTATCTAACGGTGTAATTTTTTTAAATAAATCAACTAGTTTTTGAGAAATCGATGTAAACGTTCCAACATTATAAACGCTCATATCTCAGTCAAATGTTAACCAATCTTCAATATTGATATAGTTTTAGATTCGCCGTTCAATTTTCTATCTAACGGTGTAATTTTGTATGTAACGATGTCTAAAAAAAAAAAAAAAAAAAAGGTCAGCCAACCAAACCGAACCAAACTTAACCTGTTCGCCATTCAATTTCCTATCTAATGGTGTAATTTGTTTCGAGTTATCGATGTTAATGTTCCAACATTATAAACGCTCATATCTCAGTCAAATGTTAACCAATCGTCGAAATTCATACATTTTTAGAATCGCCTTTCAATTGTCTATCTAACCATGTAATTTTTTTAAAATAAATCGACTAGATTTTGAGTAATCGATGTAAACGTTCCAACATTATAAACGCTCATATCTCAGTCAAATGTTAACCAATCTTCAATATTGATATAGTTTAAGATTCGCCGTTTAATTTTCTATCTAACGATGTAATTTTTTTTAAATAAATTGACTAGTTTTTGAGTAATCGATGTAAACGTTCCAACATTATAAACGCTCATATCTCAGTCAAATGTTAACCAATCTTAAATATTGATATAGTTTTAGATTCGCCGTTCAATTTTCTATCTAACGGTGTAATTTTTATAAAATAAATTGACTAGTTTTTGAGTAATCGATGTAAACGTTCCAACATTATAAACGCTCATATCTCAGTCAAATGTTAACCAATCTTAAATATTGATATAGTTTTAGATTCGCCGTTCAATTTTCTATCTAACGGTGTAATTTTGTATGTAACGATGTCAAAAAAAAAAAAAAAAAAAAAGGTCAGCCAACCAAACCGAACCAAACTTAACCTGTTCGCCATTCAATTTCCTATCTAATGGTGTAATTTGTTTCGAGTTATCGATGTAAATGTTCCAACATTATAAACGCTCATATCTCAGTCAAATGTTAACCAATCTTAAATATTGATATAGTTTTAGATTCGCCGTTCAATTTTCTATCTAACGGTGTAATTTTTTTAAATAAATCAACTAGTTTTTGAGAAATCGATGTAAACGTTCCAACATTATAAACGCTCATATCTCAGTCAAATGTTAACCAATCTTCAATATTGATATAGTTTTAGATTCGCCGTTCAATTTTCTATCTAACGGTGTAATTTTGTATGTAACGATGTCTAAAAAAAAAAAAAAAAAAAAGGTCAGCCAACCAAACCGAACCAAACTTAACCTGTTCGCCATTCAATTTCCTATCTAATGGTGTAATTTGTTTCGAGTTATCGATGTTAATGTTCCAACATTATAAACGCTCATATCTCAGTCAAATGTTAACCAATCGTCGAAATTCATACATTTTTAGAATCGCCTTTCAATTGTCTATCTAACCATGTAATTTTTTTAAAATAAATCGACTAGATTTTGAGTAATCGATGTAAACGTTCCAACATTATAAACGCTCATATCTCAGTCAAATGTTAACCAATCTTCAATATTGATATAGTTTAAGATTCGCCGTTTAATTTTCTATCTAACGATGTAATTTTTTTTAAATAAATTGACTAGTTTTTGAGTAATCGATGTAAACGTTCCAACATTATAAACGCTCATATCTCAGTCAAATGTTAACCAATCTTAAATATTGATATAGTTTTAGATTCGCCGTTCAATTTTCTATCTAACGGTGTAATTTTTATAAAATAAATTGACTAGTTTTTGAGTAATCGATGTAAACGTTCCAACATTATAAACGCTCATATCTCAGTCAAATGTTAACCAATCTTAAATATTGATATAGTTTTAGATTCGCCGTTCAATTTTCTATCTAACGGTGTAATTTTTATAAAATAAATCGACTAGTTTTTGAGAAATCGATGTAAACGTTCCAACACTATAAACGCCCATATCTCAGTCAAATGTTAACCAATCTTCAATATTGATATAGTTTTAGATTCGCCGTTCAATTTTCTATCTAACGGGGTAATTTTGTATGTAACGATGTCTAAAAAAAAAAAAAAAAAAGGTCAGCCAACCAAACCGAACCAAACTTAACCTGTTCGCCATTCAATTTCCTATCTAATGGTGTAATTTGTTTCGAGTTATCGATGTTAATGTTCCAACATTATAAACGCTCATATCTCAGTCAAATGTTAACCAATCGTCGAAATTCATACATTTTTAGAATCGCCTTTCAATTGTCTATCTAACCATGTAATTTTTTTAAAATAAATCGACTAGATTTTGAGTAATCGATGTAAACGTTCCAACATTATAAACGCTCATATCTCAGTCAAATGTTAACCAATCTTCAATATTGATATAGTTTAAGATTCGCCGTTCAATTTTCTATCTAACGATGTAATTTTTTTTAAATAAATTGACTAGATTTTGAGTAATCGATGTAAACGTTCCAACATTATAAACGCTCATATCTCAGTCAAATGTTAACCAATCTTCAATATTGATATAGTTTTAGATTCGCCGTTCAATTTTCTATCTAACGGTGTAATTTTTTTTAAATAAATTGACTAGTTTTTGAGTAATCGATGTAAACGTTCCAACATTATAAACGCTCATATCTCAGTCAAATGTTAACCAATCTTCAATATTGATATAGTTTTAGATTCGCCGTTCAATTTTCTATCTAACGGTGTAATTTTGTATGTAACGATGTCAAAAAAAAAAAAAAAAAAAAAGGTCAGCCAACCAAACCGAACCAAACTTAACCTGTTCGCCATTCAATTTCCTATCTAATGGTGTAATTTGTTTCGAGTTATCGATGTAAATGTTCCAACATTATAAACGCTCATATCTCAGTCAAATGTTAACCAATCTTAAATATTGATATAGTTTTAGATTCGCCGTTCAATTTTCTATCTAACGGTGTAATTTTTTTAAATAAATCAACTAGTTTTTGAGAAATCGATGTAAACGTTCCAACATTATAAACGCTCATATCTCAGTCAAATGTTAACCAATCTTCAATATTGATATAGTTTTAGATTCGCCGTTCAATTTTCTATCTAACGGTGTAATTTTGTATGTAACGATGTCTAAAAAAAAAAAAAAAAAAAAGGTCAGCCAACCAAACCGAACCAAACTTAACCTGTTCGCCATTCAATTTCCTATCTAATGGTGTAATTTGTTTCGAGTTATCGATGTTAATGTTCCAACATTATAAACGCTCATATCTCAGTCAAATGTTAACCAATCGTCGAAATTCATACATTTTTAGAATCGCCTTTCAATTGTCTATCTAACCATGTAATTTTTTTAAAATAAATCGACTAGATTTTGAGTAATCGATGTAAACGTTCCAACATTATAAACGCTCATATCTCAGTCAAATGTTAACCAATCTTCAATATTGATATAGTTTAAGATTCGCCGTTTAATTTTCTATCTAACGATGTAATTTTTTTTAAATAAATTGACTAGTTTTTGAGTAATCGATGTAAACGTTCCAACATTATAAACGCTCATATCTCAGTCAAATGTTAACCAATCTTAAATATTGATATAGTTTTAGATTCGCCGTTCAATTTTCTATCTAACGGTGTAATTTTTATAAAATAAATTGACTAGTTTTTGAGTAATCGATGTAAACGTTCCAACATTATAAACGCTCATATCTCAGTCAAATGTTAACCAATCTTAAATATTGATATAGTTTTAGATTCGCCGTTCAATTTTCTATCTAACGGTGTAATTTTGTATGTAACGATGTCTAAAAAAAAAAAAAAAAAAAAGGTCAGCCAACCAAACCGAACCAAACTTAACCTGTTCGCCATTCAATTTCCTATCTAATGGTGTAATTTGTTTCGAGTTATCGATGTAAATGTTCCAACATTATAAACGCTCATATCTCAGTCAAATGTTAACCAATCTTCAATATTGATATAGTTTTAGATTCGCCGTTCAATTTTCTATCTAACGGTGTAATTTTTTTAAATAAATCAACTAGTTTTTGAGAAATCGATGTAAACGTTCCAACATTATAAACGCTCATATCTCAGTCAAATGTTAACCAATCTTCAATATTGATATAGTTTTAGATTCGCCGTTCAATTTTCTATCTAACGGTGTAATTTTGTATGTAACGATGTCTAAAAAAAAAAAAAAAAAAAAGGTCAGCCAACCAAACCGAACCAAACTTAACCTGTTCGCCATTCAATTTCCTATCTAATGGTGTAATTTGTTTCGAGTTATCGATGTTAATGTTCCAACATTATAAACGCTCATATCTCAGTCAAATGTTAACCAATCGTCGAAATTCATACATTTTTAGAATCGCCTTTCAATTGTCTATCTAACCATGTAATTTTTTTAAAATAAATCGACTAGATTTTGAGTAATCGATGTAAACGTTCCAACATTATAAACGCTCATATCTCAGTCAAATGTTAACCAATCTTCAATATTGATATAGTTTAAGATTCGCCGTTTAATTTTCTATCTAACGATGTAATTTTTTTTAAATAAATTGACTAGTTTTTGAGTAATCGATGTAAACGTTCCAACATTATAAACGCTCATATCTCAGTCAAATGTTAACCAATCTTAAATATTGATATAGTTTTAGATTCGCCGTTCAATTTTCTATCTAACGGTGTAATTTTTATAAAATAAATTGACTAGTTTTTGAGTAATCGATGTAAACGTTCCAACATTATAAACGCTCATATCTCAGTCAAATGTTAACCAATCTTAAATATTGATATAGTTTTAGATTCGCCGTTCAATTTTCTATCTAACGGTGTAATTTTTATAAAATAAATCGACTAGTTTTTGAGAAATCGATGTAAACGTTCCAACACTATAAACGCCCATATCTCAGTCAAATGTTAACCAATCTTCAATATTGATATAGTTTTAGATTCGCCGTTCAATTTTCTATCTAACGGTGTAATTTTGTATGTAACGATGTCAAAAAAAAAAAAAAAAAAAAAGGTCAGCCAACCAAACCGAACCAAACTTAACCTGTTCGCCATTCAATTTCCTATCTAATGGTGTAATTTGTTTCGAGTTATCGATGTTAATGTTCCAACATTATAAACGCTCATATCTCAGTCAAATGTTAACCAATCGTCGAAATTCATACATTTTTAGAATCGCCTTTCAATTGTCTATCTAACCATGTAATTTTTTTAAAATAAATCGACTAGATTTTGAGTAATCGATGTAAACGTTCCAACATTATAAACGCTCATATCTCAGTCAAATGTTAACCAATCTTCAATATTGATATAGTTTAAGATTCGCCGTTCAATTTTCTATCTAACGATGTAATTTTTTTTAAATAAATTGACTAGATTTTGAGTAATCGATGTAAACGTTCCAACATTATAAACGCTCATATCTCAGTCAAATGTTAACCAATCTTCAATATTGATATAGTTTAAGATTCGCCGTTCAATTTTCTATCTAACGATGTAATTTTTTTTAAATAAATTGACTAGTTTTTGAGTAATCGATGTAAACGTTCCAACATTATAAACGCTCATATCTCAGTCAAATGTTAACCAATCTTAAATATTGATATAGTTTTAGATTCGCCGTTCAATTTTCTATCTAACGGTGTAATTTTGTATGTAACGATGTCTAAAAAAAAAAAAAAAAAAAAGGTCAGCCAACCAAACCGAACCAAACTTAACCTGTTCGCCATTCAATTTCCTATCTAATGGTGTAATTTGTTTCGAGTTATCGATGTAAATGTTCCAACATTATAAACGCTCATATCTCAGTCAAATGTTAACCAATCGTCGAAATTCATACATTTTTAGAATCGCCTTTCAATTCTCTATCTAACGATGTAATTTTTTTAAAATAAATCGACTAGATTTTGAGTAATCGATGTAAACGTTCCAACATTATAAACGCTCATATCTCAGTCAAATGTTAACCAATCTTCAATATTGATATAGTTTAAGATTCGCCGTTCAATTTTCTATCTAACGATGTAATTTTTTTTAAATAAATTGACTAGATTTTGAGTAATCGATGTAAACGTTCCAACATTATAAACGCTCATATCTCAGTCAAATGTTAACCAATCTTCAATATTGATATAGTTTAAGATTCGCCGTTCAATTTTCTATCTAACGATGTAATTTTTTTTAAATAAATTGACTAGTTTTTGAGTAATCGATGTAAACGTTCCAACATTATAAACGCTCATATCTCAGTCAAATGTTAACCAATCTTAAATATTGATATAGTTTTAGATTCGCCGTTCAATTTTCTATCTAACGGTGTAATTTTGTATGTAACGATGTCTAAAAAAAAAAAAAAAAAAAAGGTCAGCCAACCAAACCGAACCAAACTTAACCTGTTCGCCATTCAATTTCCTATCTAATGGTGTAATTTGTTTCGAGTTATCGATGTAAATGTTCCAACATTATAAACGCTCATATCTCAGTCAAATGTTAACCAATCTTAAATATTGATATAGTTTTAGATTCGCCGTTCAATTTTCTATCTAACGGTGTAATTTTTATAAAATAAATTGACTAGTTTTTGAGTAATCGATGTAAACGTTCCAACATTATAAACGCTCATATCTCAGTCAAATGTTAACCAATCTTCAATATTGATATAGTTTTAGATTCGCCGTTCAATTTTCTATCTAACGGTGTAATTTTGTATGTAACGATGTCTAAAAAAAAAAAAAAAAAAAAGGTCAGCCAACCAAACCGAACCAAACTTAACCTGTTCGCCATTCAATTTCCTATCTAATGGTGTAATTTGTTTCGAGTTATCGATGTTAATGTTCCAACATTATAAACGCTCATATCTCAGTCAAATGTTAACCAATCGTCGAAATTCATACATTTTTAGAATCGCCTTTCAATTGTCTATCTAACCATGTAATTTTTTTAAAATAAATCGACTAGATTTTGAGTAATCGATGTAAACGTTCCAACATTATAAACGCTCATATCTCAGTCAAATGTTAACCAATCTTCAATATTGATATAGTTTAAGATTCGCCGTTTAATTTTCTATCTAACGATGTAATTTTTTTTAAATAAATTGACTAGTTTTTGAGTAATCGATGTAAACGTTCCAACATTATAAACGCTCATATCTCAGTCAAATGTTAACCAATCTTAAATATTGATATAGTTTTAGATTCGCCGTTCAATTTTCTATCTAACGGTGTAATTTTTATAAAATAAATTGACTAGTTTTTGAGTAATCGATGTAAACGTTCCAACATTATAAACGCTCATATCTCAGTCAAATGTTAACCAATCTTAAATATTGATATAGTTTTAGATTCGCCGTTCAATTTTCTATCTAACGGTGTAATTTTTATAAAATAAATCGACTAGTTTTTGAGAAATCGATGTAAACGTTCCAACACTATAAACGCCCATATCTCAGTCAAATGTTAACCAATCTTCAATATTGATATAGTTTTAGATTCGCCGTTCAATTTTCTATCTAACGGTGTAATTTTGTATGTAACGATGTCTAAAAAAAAAAAAAAAAAAAAGGTCAGCCAACCAAACCGAACCAAACTTAACCTGTTCGCCATTCAATTTCCTATCTAATGGTGTAATTTGTTTCGAGTTATCGATGTTAATGTTCCAACATTATAAACGCTCATATCTCAGTCAAATGTTAACCAATCTTAAATATTGATATAGTTTTAGATTCGCCGTTCAATTTTCTATCTAACGGTGTAATTTTTTTAAATAAATCAACTAGTTTTTGAGAAATCGATGTAAACGTTCCAACATTATAAACGCTCATATCTCAGTCAAATGTTAACCAATCTTCAATATTGATATAGTTTAAGATTCGCCGTTTAATTTTCTATCTAACGATGTAATTTTTTTTAAATAAATTGACTAGTTTTTGAGTAATCGATGTAAACGTTCCAACATTATAAACGCTCATATCTCAGTCCAATGTTAACCAATCTTAAATATTGATATAGTTTTAGATTCGCCGTTCAATTTTCTATCTAACGGTGTAATTTTTATAAAATAAATTGACTAGTTTTTGAGTAATCGATGTAAACGTTCCAACATTATAAACGCTCATATCTCAGTCAAATGTTAACCAATCTTCAATATTGATATAGTTTTAGATTCGCCGTTCAATTTTCTATCTAACGGTGTAATTTTGTATGTAACGATGTCTAAAAAAAAAAAAAAAAAAAAGGTCAGCCAACCAAACCGAACCAAACTTAACCTGTTCGCCATTCAATTTCCTATCTAATGGTGTAATTTGTTTCGAGTTATCGATGTAAATGTTCCAACACTATAAACGCCCATATCTCAGTCAAATGTTAACCAATCTTCAATATTGATATAGTTTTAGATTCGCCGTTCAATTTTCTATCTAACGGTGTAATTTTGTATGTAACGATGTCTAAAAAAAAAAAAAAAAAAAAGGTCAGCCAACCAAACCGAACCAAACTTAACCTGTTCGCCATTCAATTTCCTATCTAATGGTGTAATTTGTTTCGAGTTATCGATGTTAATGTTCCAACATTATAAACGCTCATATCTCAGTCAAATGTTAACCAATCGTCGAAATTCATACATTTTTAGAATCGCCTTTCAATTCTCTATCTAACCATGTAATTTTTTTAAAATAAATCGACTAGATTTTGAGTAATCGATGTAAACGTTCCAACATTATAAACGCTCATATCTCAGTCAAATGTTAACCAATCTTAAATATTGATATAGTTTTAGATTCGCCGTTCAATTTTCTATCTAACGGTGTAATTTTTATAAAATAAATTGACTAGTTTTTGAGTAATCGATGTAAACGTTCCAACATTATAAACGCTCATATCTCAGTCAAATGTTAACCAATCTTAAATATTGATATAGTTTTAGATTCGCCGTTCAATTTTCTATCTAACGGTGTAATTTTGTATGTAACGATGTCTAAAAAAAAAAAAAAAAAAAAAGGTCAGCCAACCAAACCGAACCAAACTTAACCTGTTCGCCATTCAATTTCCTATCTAATGGTGTAATTTGTTTCGAGTTATCGATGTAAATGTTCCAACATTATAAACGCTCATATCTCAGTCAAATGTTAACCAATCTTAAATATTGATATAGTTTTAGATTCGCCGTTCAATTTTCTATCTAACGGTGTAATTTTTTTAAATAAATCAACTAGTTTTTGAGAAATCGATGTAAACGTTCCAACATTATAAACGCTCATATCTCAGTCAAATGTTAACCAATCTTCAATATTGATATAGTTTTAGATTCGCCGTTCAATTTTCTATCTAACGGTGTAATTTTGTATGTAACGATGTCTAAAAAAAAAAAAAAAAAAAAGGTCAGCCAACCAAACCGAACCAAACTTAACCTGTTCGCCATTCAATTTCCTATCTAATGGTGTAATTTGTTTCGAGTTATCGATGTTAATGTTCCAACATTATAAACGCTCATATCTCAGTCAAATGTTAACCAATCGTCGAAATTCATACATTTTTAGAATCGCCTTTCAATTGTCTATCTAACCATGTAATTTTTTTAAAATAAATCGACTAGATTTTGAGTAATCGATGTAAACGTTCCAACATTATAAACGCTCATATCTCAGTCAAATGTTAACCAATCTTCAATATTGATATAGTTTAAGATTCGCCGTTTAATTTTCTATCTAACGATGTAATTTTTTTTAAATAAATTGACTAGTTTTTGAGTAATCGATGTAAACGTTCCAACATTATAAACGCTCATATCTCAGTCAAATGTTAACCAATCTTAAATATTGATATAGTTTTAGATTCGCCGTTCAATTTTCTATCTAACGGTGTAATTTTTATAAAATAAATTGACTAGTTTTTGAGTAATCGATGTAAACGTTCCAACATTATAAACGCTCATATCTCAGTCAAATGTTAACCAATCTTAAATATTGATATAGTTTTAGATTCGCCGTTCAATTTTCTATCTAACGGTGTAATTTTGTATGTAACGATGTCTAAAAAAAAAAAAAAAAAAAAGGTCAGCCAACCAAACCGAACCAAACTTAACCTGTTCGCCATTCAATTTCCTATCTAATGGTGTAATTTGTTTCGAGTTATCGATGTAAATGTTCCAACATTATAAACGCTCATATCTCAGTCAAATGTTAACCAATCTTAAATATTGATATAGTTTTAGATTCGCCGTTCAATTTTCTATCTAACGGTGTAATTTTTTTAAATAAATCAACTAGTTTTTGAGAAATCGATGTAAACGTTCCAACATTATAAACGCTCATATCTCAGTCAAATGTTAACCAATCTTCAATATTGATATAGTTTTAGATTCGCCGTTCAATTTTCTATCTAACGGTGTAATTTTGTATGTAACGATGTCTAAAAAAAAAAAAAAAAAAAAAGGTCAGCCAACCAAACCGAACCAAACTTAACCTGTTCGCCATTCAATTTCCTATCTAATGGTGTAATTTGTTTCGAGTTATCGATGTTAATGTTCCAACATTATAAACGCTCATATCTCAGTCAAATGTTAACCAATCGTCGAAATTCATACATTTTTAGAATCGCCTTTCAATTGTCTATCTAACCATGTAATTTTTTTAAAATAAATCGACTAGATTTTGAGTAATCGATGTAAACGTTCCAACATTATAAACGCTCATATCTCAGTCAAATGTTAACCAATCTTCAATATTGATATAGTTTAAGATTCGCCGTTTAATTTTCTATCTAACGATGTAATTTTTTTTAAATAAATTGACTAGTTTTTGAGTAATCGATGTAAACGTTCCAACATTATAAACGCTCATATCTCAGTCAAATGTTAACCAATCTTAAATATTGATATAGTTTTAGATTCGCCGTTCAATTTTCTATCTAACGGTGTAATTTTTATAAAATAAATTGACTAGTTTTTGAGTAATCGATGTAAACGTTCCAACATTATAAACGCTCATATCTCAGTCAAATGTTAACCAATCTTAAATATTGATATAGTTTTAGATTCGCCGTTCAATTTTCTATCTAACGGTGTAATTTTTATAAAATAAATCGACTAGTTTTTGAGAAATCGATGTAAACGTTCCAACACTATAAACGCCCATATCTCAGTCAAATGTTAACCAATCTTCAATATTGATATAGTTTTAGATTCGCCGTTCAATTTTCTATCTAACGGTGTAATTTTGTATGTAACGATGTCTAAAAAAAAAAAAAAAAAAAAGGTCAGCCAACCAAACCGAACCAAACTTAACCTGTTCGCCATTCAATTTCCTATCTAATGGTGTAATTTGTTTCGAGTTATCGATGTTAATGTTCCAACATTATAAACGCTCATATCTCAGTCAAATGTTAACCAATCGTCGAAATTCATACATTTTTAGAATCGCCTTTCAATTGTCTATCTAACCATGTAATTTTTTTAAAATAAATCGACTAGATTTTGAGTAATCGATGTAAACGTTCCAACATTATAAACGCTCATATCTCAGTCAAATGTTAACCAATCTTCAATATTGATATAGTTTAAGATTCGCCGTTCAATTTTCTATCTAACGATGTAATTTTTTTTAAATAAATTGACTAGTTTTTGAGTAATCGATGTAAACGTTCCAACATTATAAACGCTCATATCTCAGTCAAATGTTAACCAATCTTCAATATTGATATAGTTTTAGATTCGTTGTTCAATTTTCTATCTAACGGTGTAATTTTTTTTAAATAAATTGACTAGTTTTTGAGTAATCGATGTAAACGTTCCAACATTATAAACGCTCATATCTCAGTCAAATGTTAACCAATCTTCAATATTGATATAGTTTTAGATTCGCCGTTCAATTTTCTATCTAACGGTGTAATTTTGTATGTAACGATGTCTAAAAAAAAAAAAAAAAAAAAGGTCAGCCAACCAAACCGAACCAAACTTAACCTGTTCGCCATTCAATTTCCTATCTAATGGTGTAATTTGTTTCGAGTTATCGATGTAAATGTTCCAACATTATAAACGCTCATATCTCAGTCAAATGTTAACCAATCTTAAATATTGATATAGTTTTAGATTCGCCGTTCAATTTTCTATCTAACGGTGTAATTTTTTTAAATAAATCAACTAGTTTTTGAGAAATCGATGTAAACGTTCCAACATTATAAACGCTCATATCTCAGTCAAATGTTAACCAATCTTCAATATTGATATAGTTTTAGATTCGCCGTTCAATTTTCTATCTAACGGTGTAATTTTGTATGTAACGATGTCTAAAAAAAAAAAAAAAAAAAAGGTCAGCCAACCAAACCGAACCAAACTTAACCTGTTCGCCATTCAATTTCCTATCTAATGGTGTAATTTGTTTCGAGTTATCGATGTTAATGTTCCAACATTATAAACGCTCATATCTCAGTCAAATGTTAACCAATCGTCGAAATTCATACATTTTTAGAATCGCCTTTCAATTGTCTATCTAACCATGTAATTTTTTTAAAATAAATCGACTAGATTTTGAGTAATCGATGTAAACGTTCCAACATTATAAACGCTCATATCTCAGTCAAATGTTAACCAATCTTCAATATTGATATAGTTTAAGATTCGCCGTTTAATTTTCTATCTAACGATGTAATTTTTTTTAAATAAATTGACTAGTTTTTGAGTAATCGATGTAAACGTTCCAACATTATAAACGCTCATATCTCAGTCAAATGTTAACCAATCTTAAATATTGATATAGTTTTAGATTCGCCGTTCAATTTTCTATCTAACGGTGTAATTTTTATAAAATAAATTGACTAGTTTTTGAGTAATCGATGTAAACGTTCCAACATTATAAACGCTCATATCTCAGTCAAATGTTAACCAATCTTAAATATTGATATAGTTTTAGATTCGCCGTTCAATTTTCTATCTAACGGTGTAATTTTGTATGTAACGATGTCTAAAAAAAAAAAAAAAAAAAAGGTCAGCCAACCAAACCGAACCAAACTTAACCTGTTCGCCATTCAATTTCCTATCTAATGGTGTAATTTGTTTCGAGTTATCGATGTAAATGTTCCAACATTATAAACGCTCATATCTCAGTCAAATGTTAACCAATCTTAAATATTGATATAGTTTTAGATTCGCCGTTCAATTTTCTATCTAACGGTGTAATTTTTTTAAATAAATCAACTAGTTTTTGAGAAATCGATGTAAACGTTCCAACATTATAAACGCTCATATCTCAGTCAAATGTTAACCAATCTTCAATATTGATATAGTTTTAGATTCGCCGTTCAATTTTCTATCTAACGGTGTAATTTTGTATGTAACGATGTCTAAAAAAAAAAAAAAAAAAAAAGGTCAGCCAACCAAACCGAACCAAACTTAACCTGTTCGCCATTCAATTTCCTATCTAATGGTGTAATTTGTTTCGAGTTATCGATGTTAATGTTCCAACATTATAAACGCTCATATCTCAGTCAAATGTTAACCAATCGTCGAAATTCATACATTTTTAGAATCGCCTTTCAATTGTCTATCTAACCATGTAATTTTTTTAAAATAAATCGACTAGATTTTGAGTAATCGATGTAAACGTTCCAACATTATAAACGCTCATATCTCAGTCAAATGTTAACCAATCTTCAATATTGATATAGTTTAAGATTCGCCGTTTAATTTTCTATCTAACGATGTAATTTTTTTTAAATAAATTGACTAGTTTTTGAGTAATCGATGTAAACGTTCCAACATTATAAACGCTCATATCTCAGTCAAATGTTAACCAATCTTAAATATTGATATAGTTTTAGATTCGCCGTTCAATTTTCTATCTAACGGTGTAATTTTTATAAAATAAATTGACTAGTTTTTGAGTAATCGATGTAAACGTTCCAACATTATAAACGCTCATATCTCAGTCAAATGTTAACCAATCTTAAATATTGATATAGTTTTAGATTCGCCGTTCAATTTTCTATCTAACGGTGTAATTTTTATAAAATAAATCGACTAGTTTTTGAGAAATCGATGTAAACGTTCCAACACTATAAACGCCCATATCTCAGTCAAATGTTAACCAATCTTCAATATTGATATAGTTTTAGATTCGCCGTTCAATTTTCTATCTAACGGTGTAATTTTGTATGTAACGATGTCTAAAAAAAAAAAAAAAAAAAAGGTCAGCCAACCAAACCGAACCAAACTTAACCTGTTCGCCATTCAATTTCCTATCTAATGGTGTAATTTGTTTCGAGTTATCGATGTTAATGTTCCAACATTATAAACGCTCATATCTCAGTCAAATGTTAACCAATCGTCGAAATTCATACATTTTTAGAATCGCCTTTCAATTGTCTATCTAACCATGTAATTTTTTTAAAATAAATCGACTAGATTTTGAGTAATCGATGTAAACGTTCCAACATTATAAACGCTCATATCTCAGTCAAATGTTAACCAATCTTCAATATTGATATAGTTTAAGATTCGCCGTTCAATTTTCTATCTAACGATGTAATTTTTTTTAAATAAATTGACTAGATTTTGAGTAATCGATGTAAACGTTCCAACATTATAAACGCTCATATCTCAGTCAAATGTTAACCAATCTTCAATATTGATATAGTTTAAGATTCGCCGTTCAATTTTCTATCTAACGATGTAATTTTTTTTAAATAAATTGACTAGTTTTTGAGTAATCGATGTAAACGTTCCAACATTATAAACGCTCATATCTCAGTCAAATGTTAACCAATCTTAAATATTGATATAGTTTTAGATTCGCCGTTCAATTTTCTATCTAACGGTGTAATTTTGTATGTAACGATGTCTAAAAAAAAAAAAAAAAAAAAAGGTCAGCCAACCAAACCGAACCAAACTTAACCTGTTCGCCATTCAATTTCCTATCTAATGGTGTAATTTGTTTCGAGTTATCGATGTAAATGTTCCAACATTATAAACGCTCATATCTCAGTCAAATGTTAACCAATCGTCGAAATTCATACATTTTTAGAATCGCCTTTCAATTCTCTATCTAACGATGTAATTTTTTTAAAATAAATCGACTAGATTTTGAGTAATCGATGTAAACGTTCCAACATTATAAACGCTCATATCTCAGTCAAATGTTAACCAATCTTCAATATTGATATAGTTTAAGATTCGCCGTTCAATTTTCTATCTAACGATGTAATTTTTTTTAAATAAATTGACTAGATTTTGAGTAATCGATGTAAACGTTCCAACATTATAAACGCTCATATCTCAGTCAAATGTTAACCAATCTTCAATATTGATATAGTTTAAGATTCGCCGTTCAATTTTCTATCTAACGATGTAATTTTTTTTAAATAAATTGACTAGTTTTTGAGTAATCGATGTAAACGTTCCAACATTATAAACGCTCATATCTCAGTCAAATGTTAACCAATCTTAAATATTGATATAGTTTTAGATTCGCCGTTCAATTTTCTATCTAACGGTGTAATTTTGTATGTAACGATGTCTAAAAAAAAAAAAAAAAAAAAGGTCAGCCAACCAAACCGAACCAAACTTAACCTGTTCGCCATTCAATTTCCTATCTAATGGTGTAATTTGTTTCGAGTTATCGATGTAAATGTTCCAACATTATAAACGCTCATATCTCAGTCAAATGTTAACCAATCTTAAATATTGATATAGTTTTAGATTCGCCGTTCAATTTTCTATCTAACGGTGTAATTTTTATAAAATAAATTGACTAGTTTTTGAGTAATCGATGTAAACGTTCCAACATTATAAACGCTCATATCTCAGTCAAATGTTAACCAATCTTCAATATTGATATAGTTTTAGATTCGCCGTTCAATTTTCTATCTAACGGTGTAATTTTGTATGTAACGATGTCTAAAAAAAAAAAAAAAAAAAAGGTCAGCCAACCAAACCGAACCAAACTTAACCTGTTCGCCATTCAATTTCCTATCTAATGGTGTAATTTGTTTCGAGTTATCGATGTTAATGTTCCAACATTATAAACGCTCATATCTCAGTCAAATGTTAACCAATCGTCGAAATTCATACATTTTTAGAATCGCCTTTCAATTGTCTATCTAACCATGTAATTTTTTTAAAATAAATCGACTAGATTTTGAGTAATCGATGTAAACGTTCCAACATTATAAACGCTCATATCTCAGTCAAATGTTAACCAATCTTCAATATTGATATAGTTTAAGATTCGCCGTTTAATTTTCTATCTAACGATGTAATTTTTTTTAAATAAATTGACTAGTTTTTGAGTAATCGATGTAAACGTTCCAACATTATAAACGCTCATATCTCAGTCAAATGTTAACCAATCTTAAATATTGATATAGTTTTAGATTCGCCGTTCAATTTTCTATCTAACGGTGTAATTTTTATAAAATAAATTGACTAGTTTTTGAGTAATCGATGTAAACGTTCCAACATTATAAACGCTCATATCTCAGTCAAATGTTAACCAATCTTAAATATTGATATAGTTTTAGATTCGCCGTTCAATTTTCTATCTAACGGTGTAATTTTTATAAAATAAATCGACTAGTTTTTGAGAAATCGATGTAAACGTTCCAACACTATAAACGCCCATATCTCAGTCAAATGTTAACCAATCTTCAATATTGATATAGTTTTAGATTCGCCGTTCAATTTTCTATCTAACGGGGTAATTTTGTATGTAACGATGTCTAAAAAAAAAAAAAAAAAAAAGGTCAGCCAACCAAACCGAACCAAACTTAACCTGTTCGCCATTCAATTTCCTATCTAATGGTGTAATTTGTTTCGAGTTATCGATGTTAATGTTCCAACATTATAAACGCTCATATCTCAGTCAAATGTTAACCAATCGTCGAAATTCATACATTTTTAGAATCGCCTTTCAATTGTCTATCTAACCATGTAATTTTTTTAAAATAAATCGACTAGATTTTGAGTAATCGATGTAAACGTTCCAACATTATAAACGCTCATATCTCAGTCAAATGTTAACCAATCTTCAATATTGATATAGTTTAAGATTCGCCGTTCAATTTTCTATCTAACGATGTAATTTTTTTTAAATAAATTGACTAGATTTTGAGTAATCGATGTAAACGTTCCAACATTATAAACGCTCATATCTCAGTCAAATGTTAACCAATCTTCAATATTGATATAGTTTAAGATTCGCCGTTCAATTTTCTATCTAACGGTGTAATTTTGTATGTAACGATGTCTAAAAAAAAAAAAAAAAAAAAGGTCAGCCAACCAAACCGAACCAAACTTAACCTGTTCGCCATTCAATTTCCTATCTAATGGTGTAATTTGTTTCGAGTTATCGATGTAAATGTTCCAACATTATAAACGCTCATATCTCAGTCAAATGTTAACCAATCGTCGAAATTCATACATTTTTAGAATCGCCTTTCAATTCTCTATCTAACGATGTAATTTTTTTAAAATAAATCGACTAGATTTTGAGTAATCGATGTAAACGTTCCAACATTATAAACGCTCATATCTCAGTCAAATGTTAACCAATCTTCAATATTGATATAGTTTAAGATTCGCCGTTCAATTTTCTATCTAACGATGTAATTTTTTTTAAATAAATTGACTAGATTTTGAGTAATCGATGTAAACGTTCCAACATTATAAACGCTCATATCTCAGTCAAATGTTAACCAATCTTCAATATTGATATAGTTTAAGATTCGCCGTTCAATTTTCTATCTAACGATGTAATTTTTTTTAAATAAATTGACTAGTTTTTGAGTAATCGATGTAAACGTTCCAACATTATAAACGCTCATATCTCAGTCAAATGTTAACCAATCTTAAATATTGATATAGTTTTAGATTCGCCGTTCAATTTTCTATCTAACGGTGTAATTTTGTATGTAACGATGTCTAAAAAAAAAAAAAAAAAAAAGGTCAGCCAACCAAACCGAACCAAACTTAACCTGTTCGCCATTCAATTTCCTATCTAATGGTGTAATTTGTTTCGAGTTATCGATGTAAATGTTCCAACATTATAAACGCTCATATCTCAGTCAAATGTTAACCAATCTTAAATATTGATATAGTTTTAGATTCGCCGTTCAATTTTCTATCTAACGGTGTAATTTTTATAAAATAAATTGACTAGTTTTTGAGTAATCGATGTAAACGTTCCAACATTATAAACGCTCATATCTCAGTCAAATGTTAACCAATCTTCAATATTGATATAGTTTTAGATTCGCCGTTCAATTTTCTATCTAACGGTGTAATTTTGTATGTAACGATGTCTAAAAAAAAAAAAAAAAAAAAGGTCAGCCAACCAAACCGAACCAAACTTAACCTGTTCGACATTCAATTTCCTATCTAATGGTGTAATTTGTTTCGAGTTATCGATGTTAATGTTCCAACATTATAAACGCTCATATCTCAGTCAAATGTTAACCAATCGTCGAAATTCATACATTTTTAGAATCGCCTTTCAATTCTCTATCTAACCATGTAATTTTTTTAAAATAAATCGACTAGATTTTGAGTAATCGATGTAAACGTTCCAACATTATAAACGCTCATATCTCAGTCAAATGTTAACCAATCTTCAATATTGATATAGTTTAAGATTCGCCGTTCAATTTTCTATCTAACGATGTAATTTTTTTTAAATAAATTGACTAGTTTTTGAGTAATCGATGTAAACGTTCCAACATTATAAACGCTCATATCTCAGTCAAATGTTAACCAATCTTAAATATTGATATAGTTTTAGATTCGCCGTTCAATTTTCTATCTAACGGTGTAATTTTTATAAAATAAATTGACTAGTTTTTGAGTAATCGATGTAAACGTTCCAACATTATAAACGCTCATATCTCAGTCAAATGTTAACCAATCTTAAATATTGATATAGTTTTAGATTCGCCGTTCAATTTTCTATCTAACGGTGTAATTTTGTATGTAACGATGTCTAAAAAAAAAAAAAAAAAAAAGGTCAGCCAACCAAACCGAACCAAACTTAACCTGTTCGCCATTCAATTTCCTATCTAATGGTGTAATTTGTTTCGAGTTATCGATGTAAATGTTCCAACATTATAAACGCTCATATCTCAGTCAAATGTTAACCAATCTTAAATATTGATATAGTTTTAGATTCGCCGTTCAATTTTCTATCTAACGGTGTAATTTTTTTAAATAAATCAACTAGTTTTTGAGAAATCGATGTAAACGTTCCAACATTATAAACGCTCATATCTCAGTCAAATGTTAACCAATCTTCAATATTGATATAGTTTTAGATTCGCCGTTCAATTTTCTATCTAACGGTGTAATTTTGTATGTAACGATGTCTAAAAAAAAAAAAAAAAAAAAGGTCAGCCAACCAAACCGAACCAAACTTAACCTGTTCGCCATTCAATTTCCTATCTAATGGTGTAATTTGTTTCGAGTTATCGATGTTAATGTTCCAACATTATAAACGCTCATATCTCAGTCAAATGTTAACCAATCGTCGAAATTCATACATTTTTAGAATCGCCTTTCAATTGTCTATCTAACCATGTAATTTTTTTAAAATAAATCGACTAGATTTTGAGTAATCGATGTAAACGTTCCAACATTATAAACGCTCATATCTCAGTCAAATGTTAACCAATCTTCAATATTGATATAGTTTAAGATTCGCCGTTTAATTTTCTATCTAACGATGTAATTTTTTTTAAATAAATTGACTAGTTTTTGAGTAATCGATGTAAACGTTCCAACATTATAAACGCTCATATCTCAGTCAAATGTTAACCAATCTTAAATATTGATATAGTTTTAGATTCGCCGTTCAATTTTCTATCTAACGGTGTAATTTTTATAAAATAAATTGACTAGTTTTTGAGTAATCGATGTAAACGTTCCAACATTATAAACGCTCATATCTCAGTCAAATGTTAACCAATCTTAAATATTGATATAGTTTTAGATTCGCCGTTCAATTTTCTATCTAACGGTGTAATTTTTATAAAATAAATCGACTAGTTTTGAGAAATCGATGTAAACGTTCCAACACTATAAACGCCCATATCTCAGTCAAATGTTAACCAATCTTCAATATTGATATAGTTTTAGATTCGCCGTTCAATTTTCTATCTAACGGTGTAATTTTGTATGTAACGATGTCTAAAAAAAAAAAAAAAAAAAAGGTCAGCCAACCAAACCGAACCAAAACTTAACCTGTTCGCCATTCAATTTCCTATCTAATGGTGTAATTTGTTTCGAGTTATCGATGTTAATGTTCCAACATTATAAACGCTCATATCTCAGTCAAATGTTAACCAATCTTCAATATTGATATAGTTTAAGATTCGCCGTTCAATTTCTATCTAACGATGTAATTTTTTTTAAATAAATTGACTAGTTTTTGAGTAATCGATGTAAACGTTCCAACATTATAAACGCTCATATCTCAGTCAAATGTTAACCAATCTTAAATATTGATATAGTTTTAGATTCGCCGTTCAATTTTCTATCTAACGGTGTAATTTTGTATGTAACGATGTCTAAAAAAAAAAAAAAAAAAAAAGGTCAGCCAACCAAACCGAACCAAACTTAACCTGTTCGCCATTCAATTTCCTATCTAATGGTGTAATTTGTTTCGAGTTATCGATGTAAATGTTCCAACACTATAAACGCCCATATCTCAGTCAAATGTTAACCAATCTTCAATATTGATATAGTTTTAGATTCGCCGTTCAATTTTCTATCTAACGGTGTAATTTTGTATGTAACGATGTCTAAAAAAAAAAAAAAAAAAAAGGGATCAGCCAACCAAACCGAACCAAAGCTTAACCTGTTCGCCATTCAATTTCCTATCTAATGGTGTAATTTGTTTCGAGTTATCGATGTAAATGTTCCAACACTATAAACGCCCATATCTCAGTCAAATGTTAACCAATCTTCAATATTGATATAGTTTAAGATTCGCCGTTCAATTTTCTATCTAACGATGTAATTTTTTTTAAATAAATTGACTAGTTTTTGAGTAATCGATGTAAACGTTCCAACATTATAAACGCTCATATCTCAGTCAAATGTTAACCAATCTTAAATATTGATATAGTTTTAGATTCGCCGTTCAATTTTCTATCTAACGGTGTAATTTTTATAAAATAAATTGACTAGTTTTTGAGTAATCGATGTAAACGTTCCAACATTATAAACGCTCATATCTCAGTCAAATGTTAACCAATCTTAAATATTGATATAGTTTTAGATTCGCCGTTCAATTTTCTATCTAACGGTGTAATTTTGTATGTAACGATGTCTAAAAAAAAAAAAAAAAAAAAAAAGGTCAGCCAACCAAACCGAACCAAACTTAACCTGTTCGCCATTCAATTTCCTATCTAATGGTGTAATTTGTTTCGAGTTATCGATGTAAATGTTCCAACATTATAAACGCTCATATCTCAGTCAAATGTTAACCAATCTTAAATATTGATATAGTTTTAGATTCGCCGTTCAATTTTCTATCTAACGGTGTAATTTTTATAAAATAAATTGACTAGTTTTTGAGTAATCGATGTAAACGTTCCAACATTATAAACGCTCATATCTCAGTCAAATGTTAACCATCTTCAATATTGATATAGTTTTAGATTCGGCCGTTCAATTTTCTATCTAACGGTGTAATTTTTATAAAATAAATTGACTAGTTTTTGAGTAATCGATGTAAACGTTCCAACATTATAAACGCTCATATCTCAGTCAAATGTTAACCAATCTTAAATATTGATATAGTTTTAGATTCGCCGTTCAATTTTCTATCTAACGGTGTAATTTTTATAAAATAAATCGACTAGTTTTTGAGAAATCGATGTAAACGTTCCAACACTATAAACGCCCATATCTCAGTCAAATGTTAACACAATCTTCAATATTGATATAGTTTTTAGATTCGCCGTTCAATTTTCTATCTAACGGTGTAATTTTGTATGTAACGATGTCTAAAAAAAAAAAAAAAAAAAAGGTCAGCCAACCAAACCGAACCAAACTTAACCTGTTCGCCATTCAATTTCCTATCTAATGGTGTAATTTTGTTTCGAGTTATCGATGTAAATGTTCCAACATTATAAACGCTCATATCTCAGTCAAATGTTAACCAATCTTAAATATTGATATAGTTTTAGATTCGCCGTTCAATTTTCTATCTAACGGTGTAATTTTTATAAAATAAATTGACTAGTTTTTGAGTAATCGATGTAAACGTTCCAACATTATAAACGCTCATATCTCAGTCAAATGTTAACCAATCTTCAATATTGATATAGTTTTAGATTCGCCGTTCAATTTTCTATCTAACGGTGTAATTTTTATAAAATAAATTGACTAGTTTTTGAGTAATCGATGTAAACGTTCCAACATTATAAACGCTCATATCTCAGTCAAATGTTAACCAATCTTAAATATTGATATAGTTTTAGATTCGCCGTTCAATTTTCTATCTAACGGTGTAATTTTTATAAAATAAATCGACTAGTTTTTGAGAAATCGATGTAAACGTTCCAACACTATAAACGCCCATATCTCAGTCAAATGTTAACCAATCTTCAATATTGATATAGTTTTAGATTCGCCGTTCAATTTTCTATCTAACGGTGTAATTTTGTATGTAACGATGTCAAAAAAAAAAAAAAAAAAAAAGGTCAGCCAACCAAACCGAACCAAACTTAACCTGTTCGCCATTCAATTTCCTATCTAATGGTGTAATTTGTTTCGAGTTATCGATGTAAATGTTCCAACATTATAAACGCTCATATCTCAGTCAAATGTTAACCAATCGTCGAAATTCATACATTTTTAGAATCGCCTTTCAATTCTCTATCTAACGATGTAATTTTTTTAAAATAAATCGACTAGATTTTGAGTAATCGATGTAAACGTTCCAACATTATAAACGCTCATATCTCAGTCAAATGTTAACCAATCTTCAATATTGATATAGTTTAAAGATTCGCCGTTCAATTTTCTATCTAACGATGTAATTTTTTTAAATAAATTGACTAGATTTTGAGTAATCGATGTAAACGTTCAACATTATAAACGCTCATATCTCAGTCAAATGTTAACCAATCTT
>NW_025576086.1:0-5000 GCF_905147105.1 Pieris brassicae
CCGACGCTACGGGAAATGCAGCCCCTCCACCCTTGCGTACCAAAAGCGCAGGGCATTTTATTCAAGCCTACGCAGCCTCGGCTTTTTTGGTCGCCTTCGGCGACCAGCCTCAGCCGCTACGGCTTGCATGATGCCCGCGCTTTGGGTACGGCGGGTGAGGGCTGCTCTCCCTGCGCGCCTCCGAGCTTTTATATACACTCTAGGGGTAGGGCAGACAAGACCGCGTGAATAGTGGGGCGCTCTGATTCGGTTTTGGGTACTTTTTGGATATTCAATAAGTAAGTAAGTAAGTAAGTAAGTAAACACTCAATTCTCACTCAAGAATTACAATATAATACACAAAATTTACAACTTACAAACAATGAAATGAATGATCTTTTTCTCGTATGCATCGCAAATGATCGATACTTTCAAAATAATCTGAACCCTTACACTTAGTCAACTCAAAGTGATTGACGTTTGACATCAATTTTATGTCGGTTTTATGAAATAGATTTTGGTCGGCGGTCGGTAACGGCCATATATGTCTTATATATCAATTTGTATGAAAAAGTTTCAAAAAAAAAAAAAAAAACTCAATCAACTAAGTAAGTAAGTAAGCAAGCACTTAAGTTTCTTTTAGTGAGTACTATCTAGAATAATTAAAAATATCGACATTTAAATCGACGGTCCCTATTTGGAAGGTTAACCTATAGCCCTAATAATAATTATATTATTATGATTATGACAATGTTGATGTTGTTGCACTAGACACACCATAATAAACCATAAATAGTTTTTCTTACCAGAAGAGTTTTTATTTTTAAATATTCAATTTTAACTAGAAACGTATCGCTATCGCTAACAAAACCCCACACCACACACCACCACACGTTACACACATATACTTGACAGAGTAGATACTATCTACATATCTATCGACAGAGTTGTAGATATCGTGCCGTTGAACGGCATCTTGTCGCGTCGCGTGGCGATCTTGTACGAGAAACATTTTCCTCTGACATTGTATCGGAATAATTATTATAATTCATTATTATACATACATACATACATACATACATACATACATACATACATACATATTATTAATAAATTAATTGTTTTTTTTTTTCTTCAAATAAACCCACATTGCCATTTCTCTGAGCGTGTGCTGCGAGCTTCAACGAGAAACATTCGGCGCGAAACTGTCGAGCGGCCGGCCGTCGCGCGCCGCACCTGTACGAGAAACATTTTCCTCTGACGTTGCATCGGAATAATTATTATAATTCATTATTATACATACATACATACATACATACATACATATTATTAATAAATTAATTTTTTTTTTTTTTTTTTTTTTTTTTTCTTCAAATAAACCCACATTGCCATTTCTCTGAGCGTGTGCTGCGAGCTTCAACGAGAAACATTCGGCGCGAAACTGTCGAGCGGCCGGCCGTCGCGCGCCGCACCTGTACGAGAAACATTTTCCTCTGACGTTGCATCGGAATAATTATTATAATTCATTATTATACATACATACATACATACATACATACATACATATTATTAATAAATATAATTGTTTTTTTTGTTTTTTCTTTTCTTCAAATAAACCCACATTGCCATTTCTCTGAGCGTGTGCTGCGAGCTTCAACGAGAAACATTCGGCGCGAAACTGTCGAGCGGCCGGCCGTCGCGCGCCGCACCTGTACGAGAAACATTTTCCTCTGACGTTGCATCGGAATAATTATTATAATTCATTATTATACATACATACATACATACATACATACATATTATTAATAAATTAATTGTTTTTTTTTTTTTTTTTTTTTTCTTCAAATAAACCCACATTGCCATTTCTCTGAGCGTGTGCTGCGAGCTTCAACGAGAAACATTCGGCGCGAAACTGTCGAGCGGCCGGCCGTCGCGCGCCGCACCTGTACGAGAAACATTTTCCTCTGACGTTGCATCGGAATAATTATTATAATTCATTATTATACATACATACATACATACATACATACATACATATTATTAATAAATATAATTGTTTTTTTTGTTTTTTCTTTTCTTCAAATAAACCCACATTGCCATTTCTCTGAGCGTGTGCTGCGAGCTTCAACGAGAAACATTCGGCGCGAAACTGTCGAGCGGCCGGCCGTCGCGCGCCGCACCTGTACGAGAAACATTTTCCTCTGACGTTGCATCGGAATAATTATTATAATTCATTATTATACATACATACATACATACATACATACATACATATTATTAATAAATTAATTGTTTTTTTTTTCTTCAAATAAACCCACATTGCCATTTCTCTGAGCGTGTGCTGCGAGCTTCAACGAGAAACATATCTATCAATACAAATGTCTATGCAAAAAAAAGAAAACAAACAAAATCATATCAGTCAATAAAATAAATAATAATATTTTTTTACTACTACTACTAGTACTACTACGTGCTACTACTGCACGCCAATACACATACATAATAAAATGAAAAATCGTCTCTCTCTCGCTCGCTCTACGAGAAACATTCGACGTCCGCTCCAATGCCGACGCGGACTATTGCTCTCGGTATAGATGTGGAGCGAAACAGTCGTGCGCACAGCGTCGACTCGTTCTCGTTGCCGCGCGTCGTTCGTGTCTATTATATAGACGAACGACGGACGAGAGAGAATGTGTTCTTGTTTTTGTTTTTGTGTTTGTGCGAAGTGTGAGAATATTATATACATATATTCGCGCATGGATGATATAGATATGGGTATGGATTTTCGGAGGAAATTATATCAAATTCGTATTTCGAATGCGAGACCGCCGAGATCTTTCCCAGCTCTCTCTCTCTCTGTGTGTGTGGTGTATAGTACATTTTATATATCTCTCTTGTGTCAACACAAAATAACAAAGAATATACATACTACTCCTCCTCATATTTTATATAATATAATATAAAATTATATTATAGCACCGCGTTCGCAGACCGTATGGTGATGTTACCAATCGACCAAGATTTGGGACCGTCTCCCCCGGTGTTATCTGTGATGTTAAAAGAATACGCTTCTAGGCACACCTCAACGCAGGGCGCCTAGCGTGTTCGACACGTGCGCGGTCGCCACGGCGACCGTATATGGAAAGAATGTATAAAAGAGGACGCACACGCGCCCATCGTCGAAACGGTGTGCGCAGCGTCGTGTTGGAATTTATCCCTCAAGCTCCGGGCGTTGATCGTATCTAGTGCGAATCATGCGTGTGTGTGCGCATGTAATTGCCAGCCGAGTTTTAATATGTTTACAATAACGTATTGAATAAAAATTGAGAAGTTGCGTTTAGATGAATGTTCAATTTTCAAATTGTCACAACATCGATTCCCGCCCGCGGGGTCGTGTTCGTTGCAGTTTTATGTCCCTCACAGTGGTCGAGCATCGTTGTACATCACCTCGTTGCGAGATCGTGACGGGACGGCCGCTCGTAGACCGGTCAAAGTTAGTCTATCGATATGAAGCGCGAACGTCGCGTCGCGTGCAAATTCGACGCGTTACGTTCACGCGTGTCGAGAAGGCGCGCGCGCAAGCGCGCGCCCCTCGACGCCGCCGAGCCAGCGGCTCGCCGAAGCCGCGTGACCGCGGTGTAGGCGTGTCGTTTGCGTAAGCAGCTCCCTGGTTGATCCTGCCAGTAGTTATATGCTTGTCTCAAAGATTAAGCCATGCATGTCTCAGTGCAAGCCGTATTAAGGCGATACCGCGAATGGCTCAATATATCAGTTTTGGTTCCTTAGATCTTACTCAGTTACTTGGATAACTGTGGTAATTCTAGAGCTAATACATGCAATCAGAACTCTGACCAGTGATGGGATGAGTGCTTTTATTAGATCAAAACCAATCGGCGGAGGGCCATGCGTCCGAAGTCGTTAATTTTGATGAATCTGGATAACTTTTGCCGATCGCACGGTCCAGTACCGGCGACGCATCTTTCAAATGTCTGCCTTATCAACTTTCGATGGTAGTTTCTGCGACTACCATGGTTGTCACGGGTAACGGGGAATCAGGGTTCGATTCCGGAGAGGGAGCCTGAGAAACGGCTACCACATCCAAGGAAGGCAGCAGGCGCGCAAATTACCCACTCCCGGCACGGGGAGGTAGTGACGAAAAATAACGATACGGGACTCTTACGAGGCCTCGTAATCGGAATGAGTACACTTTAAATATTTTAACGAGGAACAATTGGAGGGCAAGTCTGGTGCCAGCAGCCGCGGTAATTCCAGCTCCAATAGCGTATACTAAAATTGTTGCGGTTAAAAAGCTCGTAGTTGCATTTGTGCGCCGCGCTGTCGGTGCACCGCATCCGCGGTGATACTGACACGTCTGCGGAGCATATCGTCGGTGAGCCGGCGGTAAAACGCCGGTTCAATATCAAAATCCTATCGCGGTGCTCTTCGGTGAGTGTCGAGGTGGGCCGACAATTTTACTTTGAACAAATTAGAGTGCTCAAAGCGGGCTCAAAATGCCGCTTGAATATTTCGTGCATGGAATAATAGAATATGATCTCGGTTCTATTTTGTTGGTTTTCAGAACTCCGAGGTAATGATTAATAGGGATAACTGGGGGCATTCGTATTGCGACGTTAGAGGTGAAATTCTTGGATCGTCGCAAGACGAACATCAGCGAAAGCATTTGCCAAAGGTGTTTTCATCAATCAAGAACGAAAGTTAGAGGTTCGAAGGCGATTAGATACCGCCCTAGTTCTAACCGTAAATATGTCATCTAGCGATCCGCCGACGTTACTACAATGGCTCGGCGGGCAGCTTCCGGGAAACCAAAGATTTTGGACTCCGGGGGGAGTATGGTTGCAAAGCTGAAACTTAAAGGAATTGACGGAAGGGCACCACCAGGAGTGGAGCCTGCGGCTTAATTTGACTCAACACGGGAAATCTCACCAGGCCCGGACACCGGAAGGATTGACAGATTAACAGCTCTTTCTTGATTCGGTGGGTGGTGGTGCATGGCCGTTCTT
>NW_025576086.1:15000-21034 GCF_905147105.1 Pieris brassicae
GATTGACGTTTGACATCAATTTTATGTCGGTTTTATGAAATAGATTTTGGTCGGCGGTCGGTAACGGCCATATATGTCTTATATATCAATTTGTATGAAAAAGTTTCAAAAAAAAAAAAAAAAAACTCAATCAACTAAGTAAGTAAGTAAGCAAGCACTTAAGTTTCTTTTAGTGAGTACTATCTAGAATAATTAAAAATATCGACATTTAAATCGACGGTCCCTATTTGGAAGGTTAACCTATAGCCCTAATAATAATTATATTATTATGATTATGACAATGTTGATGTTGTTGCACTAGACACACCATAATAAACCATAAATAGTTTTTCTTACCAGAAGAGTTTTTATTTTTAAATATTCAATTTTAACTAGAAACGTATCGCTATCGCTAACAAAACCCCACACCACACACCACCACACGTTACACACATATACTTGACAGAGTAGATACTATCTACATATCTATCGACAGAGTTGTAGATATCGTGCCGTTGAACGGCATCTTGTCGCGTCGCGTGGCGATCTTGTACGAGAAACATTTTCCTCTGACATTGTATCGGAATAATTATTATAATTCATTATTATACATACATACATACATACATACATACATACATACATACATACATATTATTAATAAATTAATTGTTTTTTTTTTCTTCAAATAAACCCACATTGCCATTTCTCTGAGCGTGTGCTGCGAGCTTCAACGAGAAACATTCGGCGCGAAACTGTCGAGCGGCCGGCCGTCGCGCGCCGCACCTGTACGAGAAACATTTTCCTCTGACGTTGCATCGGAATAATTATTATAATTCATTATTATACATACATACATACATACATACATACATATTATTAATAAATTAATTGTTTTTTTTTTTTTTTTTTTTTTCTTCAAATAAACCCACATTGCCATTTCTCTGAGCGTGTGCTGCGAGCTTCAACGAGAAACATTCGGCGCGAAACTGTCGAGCGGCCGGCCGTCGCGCGCCGCACCTGTACGAGAAACATTTTCCTCTGACGTTGCATCGGAATAATTATTATAATTCATTATTATACATACATACATACATACATACATACATACATATTATTAATAAATATAATTGTTTTTTTTGTTTTTTCTTTTCTTCAAATAAACCCACATTGCCATTTCTCTGAGCGTGTGCTGCGAGCTTCAACGAGAAACATTCGGCGCGAAACTGTCGAGCGGCCGGCCGTCGCGCGCCGCACCTGTACGAGAAACATTTTCCTCTGACGTTGCATCGGAATAATTATTATAATTCATTATTATACATACATACATACATACATACATACATATTATTAATAAATTAATTGTTTTTTTTTTTTTTTTTTTTTTCTTCAAATAAACCCACATTGCCATTTCTCTGAGCGTGTGCTGCGAGCTTCAACGAGAAACATTCGGCGCGAAACTGTCGAGCGGCCGGCCGTCGCGCGCCGCACCTGTACGAGAAACATTTTCCTCTGACGTTGCATCGGAATAATTATTATAATTCATTATTATACATACATACATACATACATACATACATACATATTATTAATAAATATAATTGTTTTTTTTGTTTTTTCTTTTCTTCAAATAAACCCACATTGCCATTTCTCTGAGCGTGTGCTGCGAGCTTCAACGAGAAACATTCGGCGCGAAACTGTCGAGCGGCCGGCCGTCGCGCGCCGCACCTGTACGAGAAACATTTTCCTCTGACGTTGCATCGGAATAATTATTATAATTCATTATTATACATACATACATACATACATACATACATACATATTATTAATAAATTAATTGTTTTTTTTTTTCTTCAAATAAACCCACATTGCCATTTCTCTGAGCGTGTGCTGCGAGCTTCAACGAGAAACATATCTATCAATACAAATGTCTATGCAAAAAAAAGAAAACAAACAAAATCATATCAGTCAATAAAATAAATAATAATATTTTTTTACTACTACTACTAGTACTACTACGTGCTACTACTGCACGCCAATACACATACATAATAAAATGAAAAATCGTCTCTCTCTCGCTCGCTCTACGAGAAACATTCGACGTCCGCTCCAATGCCGACGCGGACTATTGCTCTCGGTATAGATGTGGAGCGAAACAGTCGTGCGCACAGCGTCGACTCGTTCTCGTTGCCGCGCGTCGTTCGTCTATATAATAGACACGAACGACGGACGAGAGAGAATGTGTTCTTGTTTTTGTTTTTGTGTTTGTGCGAAGTGTGAGAATATTATATACATATATTCGCGCATGGATGATATAGATATGGGTATGGATTTTCGGAGGAAATTATATCAAATTCGTATTTCGAATGCGAGACCGCCGAGATCTTTCCCAGCTCTCTCTCTCTCTGTGTGTGTGGTGTATAGTACATTTTATATATCTCTCTTGTGTCAACACAAAATAACAAAGAATATACATACTACTCCTCCTCATATTTTATATAATATAATATAAAATTATATTATAGCACCGCGTTCGCAGACCGTATGGTGATGTTACCAATCGACCAAGATTTGGGACCGTCTCCCCCGGTGTTATCTGTGATGTTAAAAGAATACGCTTCTAGGCACACCTCAACGCAGGGCGCCTAGCGTGTTCGACACGTGCGCGGTCGCCACGGCGACCGTATATGGAAAGAATGTATAAAAGAGGACGCACACGCGCCCATCGTCGAAACGGTGTGCGCAGCGTCGTGTTGGAATTTATCCCTCAAGCTCCGGGCGTTGATCGTATCTAGTGCGAATCATGCGTGTGTGTGCGCATGTAATTGCCAGCCGAGTTTTAATATGTTTACAATAACGTATTGAATAAAAATTGAGAAGTTGCGTTTAGATGAATGTTCAATTTTCAAATTGTCACAACATCGATTCCCGCCCGCGGGGTCGTGTTCGTTGCAGTTTTATGTCCCTCACAGTGGTCGAGCATCGTTGTACATCACCTCGTTGCGAGATCGTGACGGGACGGCCGCTCGTAGACCGGTCAAAGTTAGTCTATCGATATGAAGCGCGAACGTCGCGTCGCGTGCAAATTCGACGCGTTACGTTCACGCGTGTCGAGAAGGCGCGCGCGCAAGCGCGCGCCCCTCGACGCCGCCGAGCCAGCGGCTCGCCGAAGCCGCGTGACCGCGGTGTAGGCGTGTCGTTTGCGTAAGCAGCTCCCTGGTTGATCCTGCCAGTAGTTATATGCTTGTCTCAAAGATTAAGCCATGCATGTCTCAGTGCAAGCCGTATTAAGGCGATACCGCGAATGGCTCAATATATCAGTTTTGGTTCCTTAGATCTTACTCAGTTACTTGGATAACTGTGGTAATTCTAGAGCTAATACATGCAATCAGAACTCTGACCAGTGATGGGATGAGTGCTTTTATTAGATCAAAACCAATCGGCGGAGGGCCATGCGTCCGAAGTCGTTAATTTTGATGAATCTGGATAACTTTTGCCGATCGCACGGTCCAGTACCGGCGACGCATCTTTCAAATGTCTGCCTTATCAACTTTCGATGGTAGTTTCTGCGACTACCATGGTTGTCACGGGTAACGGGGAATCAGGGTTCGATTCCGGAGAGGGAGCCTGAGAAACGGCTACCACATCCAAGGAAGGCAGCAGGCGCGCAATTACCCACTCCCGGCACGGGGAGGTAGTGACGAAAAATAACGATACGGGACTCTTACGAGGCCTCGTAATCGGAATGAGTACACTTTAAATATTTTAACGAGGAACAATTGGAGGGCAAGTCTGGTGCCAGCAGCCGCGGTAATTCCAGCTCCAATAGCGTATACTAAAATTGTTGCGGTTAAAAAGCTCGTAGTTGCATTTGTGCGCCGCGCTGTCGGTGCACCGCATCCGCGGTGATACTGACACGTCTGCGGAGCATATCGTCGGTGAGCCGGCGGTAAAACGCCGGTTCAATATCAAAATCCTATCGCGGTGCTCTTCGGTGAGTGTCGAGGTGGGCCGACAATTTTACTTTGAACAAATTAGAGTGCTCAAAGCGGGCTCAAAATGCCGCTTGAATATTTCGTGCATGGAATAATAGAATATGATCTCGGTTCTATTTTGTTGGTTTTCAGAACTCCGAGGTAATGATTAATAGGGATAACTGGGGGCATTCGTATTGCGACGTTAGAGGTGAAATTCTTGGATCGTCGCAAGACGAACATCAGCGAAAGCATTTGCCAAAGGTGTTTTCATCAATCAAGAACGAAAGTTAGAGGTTCGAAGGCGATTAGATACCGCCCTAGTTCTAACCGTAAATATGTCATCTAGCGATCCGCCGACGTTACTACAATGGCTCGGCGGGCAGCTTCCGGGAAACCAAAGATTTTGGACTCCGGGGGGAGTATGGTTGCAAAGCTGAAACTTAAAGGAATTGACGGAAGGGCACCACCAGGAGTGGAGCCTGCGGCTTAATTTGACTCAACACGGGAAATCTCACCAGGCCCGGACACCGGAAGGATTGACAGATTAACAGCTCTTTCTTGATTCGGTGGGTGGTGGTGCATGGCCGTTCTTAGTTGGTGGAGCGATTTGTCTGGTTAATTCCGGTAACGAACGAGACTCTAGCCTGCTAAATAGGCGTCGTCATTCAAGGTGTGCGCGACTCTCGGGGAGCGCAACTCACTGGCGACGTATTAAAATTCTTCTTAGAGGGACCGGCGGCTTCGAGCCGCACGAGATTGAGCAATACAGGTCTGTGATGCCCTTAGATGTCCTGGGCCGCACGCGCGCTACACTGAAGGAATCAACATGTTCTCCCTGGCCTAGAGGCCCGGGCAACCCGTTGAAACTCCTTCGTGCTGGGGATTGGGGTTTGCAATTATCCCCCATAAACGAGGAATTCCTAGTAAGCGCGAGTCATAAGCTCGCGTTGATTACGTCCCTGCCCTTTGTACACACCGCCCGTCGCTACTACCGATTGAATGATTTAGTGAGGTCTTCGGACCGACACGCGGTGGCCTCACGGCCGTCGGCGTTGCTGGGAAGTTGACCAAACTTGATCATTTAGAGGAAGTAAAAGTCGTAACAAGGTTTCCGTAGGGGAACCTGCGGAAGGATCATTAACGTTGGTTTTTTCTTTTTGTTTTGTTGTTGTCAAAGACTCGCAAAAAAAGAAAAAAAATACAAAAACACGTGAATGATACGAATCAAAATCGAATCCGAGACGGTTGACTCTCTCTCGTCGATTCGCGACGTGTGCGTTGCGACACGCTTTGATTAGCGTTCGCTATCGCCTATTGATACTTTGAAATAATATTTTATAATTTTTGTGTACAACCACGCAAATAAAAGAGATTTTCTTTCTTTTCATTTGTCGTACACGTTAATGATAAGTATTATTTTCAAATTTTTTTGTTTAATTTTTTCGCACCTTTTATATTTTCTCATACAAAAACACACACAAAAACAAAACGATTACCCTGAACGGTGGATCACTTGGCTCGCGGGTCGATGAAGAACGCAGTTAACTGCGCGTCATAGTGTGAACTGCAGGACACATTTGAACATCGACATTTCGAACGCACATTGCGGTCCGTGGAGAAATATCCAGGACCACTCCTGTCTGAGGGCCGGCTGCATAAAAACAAAAAGCCACACTGTTCGCGTGACGAGCGGCGATCGCTGCGACTCCGGTCGTAGCGCCGCATCTCTGTCGCGCGTGCAATTGACGGTTTCGCTAGGCCGCCGAGCGGCCGAACGATCCGTTCGAATATATGTTCGATTACGACTCGTCATCCGTATTGGCCGTGTTAAGCCACGTCTATACGATACTTTTGTCGCACAAATAAATTCTCCCCGCCGCACCGTGTCTCCCGCGGCACGGGTGCGCGTCGAGTCTTTACGCAACGACAACGACAACGACGACAACGACGTTCGCGTTTACGCGTCGCGCGTGTTTGCTCGCATCGTCCCGGTCCCGCATGGCGATCGCGCGACGGTCGGCGCCGGTGCGCGCGTCGACGTGTCTCGACGCTGTCGTTGAAAGTTGTCGCGTTCGAAT
>NW_025576087.1:0-20993 GCF_905147105.1 Pieris brassicae
CATAGCCAGACGCAGGCACTCTCTTCAACATACAGTTATTCGTTTCATAACGATTAACTAAATCATGGGAGTTACACTCCGAGAGCATAGCCAGACGCAGGCACTCTCTTCAACATACAGTTATTCGTTTCATAACGATTAACTAAATCATGGGAGTTACACTCCGAGAGCATAGCCAGACGCAGGCACTCTCTTCAACATACAGTTATTCGTTTCATAACGATTAACTAAATCATGGGAGTTACACTCCGAGAGCATAGCCAGACGCAGGCACTCTCTTCTACATACAGTTATTCGTTTCATAACGATTAACTAAATCATGGGAGTTACACTCCGAGAGCATAGCCAGACGCAGGCACTCTCTTCAACATACAGTTATTCGTTTCATAACGATTAACTAAATCATGGGAGTTACACTCCGAGAGCATACATAGCCAGACGTAGGCACTCTCTTCTACATACAGTTATTCGTTTCATAACGATTAACTAAATCATGGGAGTTACACTCCGAGAGCATACATAGCCAGACGTAGGCACTCTCTTCAACATACAGTTATTCGTTTCATAACGATTAACTAAATCATGGGAGTTACACTCCGAGAGCATACATAGCCAGACGTAGGCACTCTCTTCAACATACAGTTATTCGTTTCATAACGATTAACTAAATCATGGGAGTTACACTCCGAGAGCATAGCCAGACGCAGGCACTCTCTTTAACATACAGTTATTCGTTTCATAACGATTAACTAAATCATGGGAGATACACTCCGAGAGCATAGCCAGACGCAGGCACTCTCTTCAACATACAGTTATTCGTTTCATAACGATTAACTAAATCATGGGAGTTACACTCCGAGAGCATAGCCAGACGCAGGCACTCTCTTCAACATACAGTTATTCGTTTCATTACGATTAACTAAATCATGGGAGTTACACTCCGAGAGCATACATAGCCAGACGTAGGCACTCTCTTCTACATACAGTTATTCGTTTCATAACGATTAACTAAATCATGGGAGTTACACTCCGAGAGCATAGCCAGACGCAGGCACTCTCTTCAACATACAGTTATTCGTTTCATAACGATTAACTAAATCATGGGAGTTACACTCCGAGAGCATAGCCAGACGCAGGCACTCTCTTCAACATACAGTTATTCGTTTCATAACGATTAACTAAATCATGGGAGTTACACTCCGAGAGCATAGCCAGACGCAGGCACTCTCTTCTACATACAGTTATTCGTTTCATAACGATTAACTAAATCATGGGAGTTACACTCCGAGAGCATAGCCAGACGCAGGCACTCTCTTCAACATACAGTTATTCGTTTCATAACGATTAACTAAATCATGGGAGTTACACTCCGAGAGCATAGCCAGACGCAGGCACTCTCTTCAACATACAGTTATTCGTTTCAAAACGATTAACTAAATCATGGGAGTTACACTCCGAGAGCATAGCCAGACGCAGGCACTCTCTTCAACATACAGTTATTCGTTTCATAACGATTAACTAAATCATGGGAGTTACACTCCGAGAGCATAGCCAGACGCAGGCACTCTCTTCTACATACAGTTATTCGTTTCATAACGATTAACTAAATCATGGGAGTTACACTCCGAGAGCATAGCCAGACGCAGGCACTCTCTTCAACATACAGTTATTCGTTTCATAACGATTAACTAAATCATGGGAGTTACACTCCGAGAGCATAGCCAGACGCAGGCACTCTCTTCTACATACAGTTATTCGTTTCATAACGATTAACTAAATCATGGGAGTTACACTCCGAGAGCATAGCCAGACGCAGGCACTCTCTTCAACATACAGTTATTCGTTTCATAACGATTAACTAAATCATGGGAGTTACACTCCGAGAGCATAGCCAGACGCAGGCACTCTCTTCAACATACAGTTATTCGTTTCATAACGATTAACTAAATCATGGGAGTTACACTCCGAGAGCATAGCCAGACGCAGGCACTCTCTTCAACATACAGTTATTCGTTTCATAACGATTAACTAAATCATGGGAGTTACACTCCGAGAGCATAGCCAGACGCAGGCACTCTCTTCAACATACAGTTATTCGTTTCATAACGATTAACTAAATCATGGGAGTTACACTCCGAGAGCATAGCCAGACGCAGGCACTCTCTTCAACATACAGTTATTCGTTTCATAACGATTAACTAAATCATGGGAGTTACACTCCGAGAGCATAGCCAGACGCAGGCACTCTCTTCAACATACAGTTATTCGTTTCATAACGATTAACTAAATCATGGGAGTTACACTCCGAGAGCATAGCCAGACGCAGGCACTCTCTTCAACATACAGTTATTCGTTTCATAACGATTAACTAAATCATGGGAGTTACACTCCGAGAGCATACATAGCCAGACGTAGGCACTCTCTTCTACATACAGTTATTCGTTTCATAACGATTAACTAAATCATGGGAGTTACACTCCGAGAGCATACATAGCCAGACGTAGGCACTCTCTTCAACATACAGTTATTCGTTTCATAACGATTAACTAAATCATGGGAGTTACACTCCGAGAGCATAGCCAGACGCAGGCACTCTCTTCAACATACAGTTATTCGTTTCATAACGATTAACTAAATCATGGGAGTTACACTCCGAGAGCATACATAGCCAGACGTAGGCACTCTCTTCTACATACAGTTATTCGTTTCATAACGATTAACTAAATCATGGGAGTTACACTCCGAGAGCATAGCCAGACGCAGGCACTCTCTTCAACATACAGTTATTCGTTTCATAACGATTAACTAAATCATGGGAGTTACACTCCGAGAGCATACATAGCCAGACGTAGGCACTCTCTTCTACATACAGTTATTCGTTTCATAACGATTAACTAAATCATGGGAGTTACACTCCGAGAGCATAGCCAGACGCAGGCACTCTCTTCAACATACAGTTATTCGTTTCATAACGATTAACTAAATCATGGGAGTTACACTCCGAGAGCATAGCCAGACGCAGGCACTCTCTTCAACATACAGTTATTCGTTTCATAACGATTAACTAAATCATGGGAGTTACACTCCGAGAGCATAGCCAGACGCAGGCACTCTCTTCAACATACAGTTATTCGTTTCATAACGATTAACTAAATCATGGGAGTTACACTCCGAGAGCATACATAGCCAGACGTAGGCACTCTCTTCTACATACAGTTATTCGTTTCATAACGATTAACTAAATCATGGGAGTTACACTCCGAGAGCATAGCCAGACGCAGGCACTCTCTTCAACATACAGTTATTCGTTTCATAACGATTAACTAAATCATGGGAGTTACACTCCGAGAGCATAGCCAGACGCAGGCACTCTCTTCTACATACAGTTATTCGTTTCATAACGATTAACTAAATCATGGGAGTTACACTCCGAGAGCATAGCCAGACGCAGGCACTCTCTTCTACATACAGTTATTCGTTTCATAACGATTAACTAAATCATGGGAGTTACACTCCGAGAGCATAGCCAGACGCAGGCACTCTCTTCAACATACAGTTATTCGTTTCAAAACGATTAACTAAATCATGGGAGTTACACTCCGAGAGCATAGCCAGACGCAGGCACTCTCTTCAACATACAGTTATTCGTTTCATAACGATTAACTAAATCATGGGAGTTACACTCCGAGAGCATAGCCAGACGCAGGCACTCTCTTCTACATACAGTTATTCGTTTCATAACGATTAACTAAATCATGGGAGTTACACTCCGAGAGCATAGCCAGACGCAGGCACTCTCTTCAACATACAGTTATTCGTTTCATAACGATTAACTAAATCATGGGAGTTACACTCCGAGAGCATAGCCAGACGCAGGCACTCTCTTCAACATACAGTTATTCGTTTCATAACGATTAACTAAATCATGGGAGTTACACTCCGAGAGCATACATAGCCAGACGTAGGCACTCTCTTCTACATACAGTTATTCGTTTCATAACGATTAACTAAATCATGGGAGTTACACTCCGAGAGCATAGCCAGACGCAGGCACTCTCTTCAACATACAGTTATTCGTTTCATAACGATTAACTAAATCATGGGAGTTACACTCCGAGAGCATAGCCAGACGCAGGCACTCTCTTCAACATACAGTTATTCGTTTCATAACGATTAACTAAATCATGGGAGTTACACTCCGAGAGCATAGCCAGACGCAGGCACTCTCTTCTACATACAGTTATTCGTTTCATAACGATTAACTAAATCATGGGAGTTACACTCCGAGAGCATAGCCAGACGCAGGCACTCTCTTCAACATACAGTTATTCGTTTCATAACGATTAACTAAATCATGGGAGTTACACTCCGAGAGCATAGCCAGACGCAGGCACTCTCTTCAACATACAGTTATTCGTTTCATAACGATTAACTAAATCATGGGAGTTACACTCCGAGAGCATAGCCAGACGCAGGCACTCTCTTCAACATACAGTTATTCGTTTCATAACGATTAACTAAATCATGGGAGTTACACTCCGAGAGCATAGCCAGACGCAGGCACTCTCTTCAACATACAGTTATTCGTTTCATAACGATTAACTAAATCATGGGAGTTACACTCCGAGAGCATAGCCAGACGCAGGCACTCTCTTCAACATACAGTTATTCGTTTCATAACGATTAACTAAATCATGGGAGTTACACTCCGAGAGCATAGCCAGACGCAGGCACTCTCTTCAACATACAGTTATTCGTTTCATAACGATTAACTAAATCATGGGAGTTACACTCCGAGAGCATAGCCAGACGCAGGCACTCTCTTCAACATACAGTTATTCGTTTCATAACGATTAACTAAATCATGGGAGTTACACTCCGAGAGCATACATAGCCAAACGTAGGCACTCTCTTCTACATACAGTTATTCGTTTCATAACGATTAACTAAATCATGGGAGTTACACTCCGAGAGCATACATAGCCAGACGTAGGCACTCTCTTCAACATACAGTTATTCGTTTCATAACGATTAACTAAATCATGGGAGTTACACTCCGAGAGCATAGCCAGACGCAGGCACTCTCTTCAACATACAGTTATTCGTTTCATAACGATTAACTAAATCATGGGAGTTACACTCCGAGAGCATACATAGCCAGACGTAGGCACTCTCTTCTACATACAGTTATTCGTTTCATAACGATTAACTAAATCATGGGAGTTACACTCCGAGAGCATAGCCAGACGCAGGCACTCTCTTCAACATACAGTTATTCGTTTCATAACGATTAACTAAATCATGGGAGTTACACTCCGAGAGCATACATAGCCAGACGTAGGCACTCTCTTCTACATACAGTTATTCGTTTCATAACGATTAACTAAATCATGGGAGTTACACTCCGAGAGCATAGCCAGACGCAGGCACTCTCTTCAACATACAGTTATTCGTTTCATAACGATTAACTAAATCATGGGAGTTACACTCCGAGAGCATAGCCAGACGCAGGCACTCTCTTCAACATACAGTTATTCGTTTCATAACGATTAACTAAATCATGGGAGTTACACTCCGAGAGCATAGCCAGACGCAGGCACTCTCTTCAACATACAGTTATTCGTTTCATAACGATTAACTAAATCATGGGAGTTACACTCCGAGAGCATACATAGCCAGACGTAGGCACTCTCTTCTACATACAGTTATTCGTTTCATAACGATTAACTAAATCATGGGAGTTACACTCCGAGAGCATAGCCAGACGCAGGCACTCTCTTCAACATACAGTTATTCGTTTCATAACGATTAACTAAATCATGGGAGTTACACTCCGAGAGCATAGCCAGACGCAGGCACTCTCTTCAACATACAGTTATTCGTTTCATAACGATTAACTAAATCATGGGAGTTACACTCCGAGAGCATAGCCAGACGCAGGCACTCTCTTCAACATACAGTTATTCGTTTCATAACGATTAACTAAATCATGGGAGTTACACTCCGAGAGCATAGCCAGACGTAGGCACTCTCTTCAACATACAGTTATTCGTTTCAAAACGATTAACTAAATCATGGGAGTTACACTCCGAGAGCATAGCCAGACGCAGGCACTCTCTTCAACATACAGTTATTCGTTTCATAACGATTAACTAAATCATGGGAGTTACACTCCGAGAGCATAGCCAGACGCAGGCACTCTCTTCTACATACAGTTATTCGTTTCATAACGATTAACTAAATCATGGGAGTTACACTCCGAGAGCATAGACAGACGCAGGCACTCTCTTCAACATACAGTTATTCGTTTCAAAACGATTAACTAAATCATGGGAGTTACACTCCGAGAGCATAGCCAGACGCAGGCACTCTCTTCAACATACAGTTATTCGTTTCATAACGATTAACTAAATCATGGGAGTTACACTCCGAGAGCATAGCCAGACGCAGGCACTCTCTTCAACATACAGTTATTCGTTTCATAACGATTAACTAAATCATGGGAGTTACACTCCGAGAGCATAGCCAGACGCAGGCACTCTCTTCAACATACAGTTATTCGTTTCATAACGATTAACTAAATCATGGGAGTTACACTCCGAGAGCATACATAGCCAGACGTAGGCACTCTCTTCTACATACAGTTATTCGTTTCATAACGATTAACTAAATCATGGGAGTTACACTCCGAGAGCATAGCCAGACGCAGGCACTCTCTTCAACATACAGTTATTCGTTTCATAACGATTAACTAAATCATGGGAGTTACACTCCGAGAGCATAGCCAGACGCAGGCACTCTCTTCAACATACAGTTATTCGTTTCATAACGATTAACTAAATCATGGGAGTTACACTCCGAGAGCATAGCCAGACGCAGGCACTCTCTTCAACATACAGTTATTCGTTTCATAACGATTAACTAAATCATGGGAGTTACACTCCGAGAGCATAGCCAGACGTAGGCACTCTCTTCAACATACAGTTATTCGTTTCAAAACGATTAACTAAATCATGGGAGTTACACTCCGAGAGCATAGCCAGACGCAGGCACTCTCTTCAACATACAGTTATTCGTTTCATAACGATTAACTAAATCATGGGAGTTACACTCCGAGAGCATAGCCAGACGCAGGCACTCTCTTCTACATACAGTTATTCGTTTCATAACGATTAACTAAATCATGGGAGTTACACTCCGAGAGCATAGCCAGACGCAGGCACTCTCTTCAACATACAGTTATTCGTTTCAAAACGATTAACTAAATCATGGGAGTTACACTCCGAGAGCATAGCCAGACGCAGGCACTCTCTTCAACATACAGTTATTCGTTTCATAACGATTAACTAAATCATGGGAGTTACACTCCGAGAGCATAGCCAGACGCAGGCACTCTCTTCTACATACAGTTATTCGTTTCATAACGATTAACTAAATCATGGGAGTTACACTCCGAGAGCATAGCCAGACGCAGGCACTCTCTTCAACATACAGTTATTCGTTTCATAACGATTAACTAAATCATGGGAGTTACACTCCGAGAGCATAGCCAGACGCAGGCACTCTCTTCAACATACAGTTATTCGTTTCATAACGATTAACTAAATCATGGGAGTTACACTCCGAGAGCATACATAGCCAGACGTAGGCACTCTCTTCTACATACAGTTATTCGTTTCATAACGATTAACTAAATCATGGGAGTTACACTCCGAGAGCATAGCCAGACGCAGGCACTCTCTTCAACATACAGTTATTCGTTTCATAACGATTAACTAAATCATGGGAGTTACACTCCGAGAGCATAGCCAGACGCAGGCACTCTCTTCAACATACAGTTATTCGTTTCATAACGATTAACTAAATCATGGGAGTTACACTCCGAGAGCATAGCCAGACGCAGGCACTCTCTTCTACATACAGTTATTCGTTTCATAACGATTAACTAAATCATGGGAGTTACACTCCGAGAGCATACATAGCCAGACGTAGGCACTCTCTTCTACATACAGTTATTCGTTTCATAACGATTAACTAAATCATGGGAGTTACACTCCGAGAGCATAGCCAGACGCAGGCACTCTCTTCAACATACAGTTATTCGTTTCATAACGATTAACTAAATCATGGGAGTTACACTCCGAGAGCATAGCCAGACGCAGGCACTCTCTTCAACATACAGTTATTCGTTTCATAACGATTAACTAAATCATGGGAGTTACACTCCGAGAGCATAGCCAGACGCAGGCACTCTCTTCAACATACAGTTATTCGTTTCATAACGATTAACTAAATCATGGGAGTTACACTCCGAGAGCATAGCCAGACGCATGCACTCTCTTCAACATACAGTTATTCGTTTCATAACGATTAACTAAATCATGGGAGTTACACTCCGAGAGCATAGCCAGACGCAGGCACTCTCTTCAACATACAGTTATTCGTTTCAAAACGATTAACTAAATCATGGGAGTTACACTCCGAGAGCATAGCCAGACGCAGGCACTCTCTTCAACATACAGTTATTCGTTTCATAACGATTAACTAAATCATGGGAGTTACACTCCGAGAGCATAGCCAGACGCAGGCACTCTCTTCTACATACAGTTATTCGTTTCATAACGATTAACTAAATCATGGGAGTTACACTCCGAGAGCATAGCCAGACGCAGGCACTCTCTTCAACATACAGTTATTCGTTTCATAACGATTAACTAAATCATGGGAGTTACACTCCGAGAGCATAGCCAGACGCAGGCACTCTCTTCAACATACAGTTATTCGTTTCATAACGATTAACTAAATCATGGGAGTTACACTCCGAGAGCATAGCCAGACGCATGCACTCTCTTCAACATACAGTTATTCGTTTCATAACGATTAACTAAATCATGGGAGTTACACTCCGAGAGCATAGCCAGACGCAGGCACTCTCTTCAACATACAGTTATTCGTTTCAAAACGATTAACTAAATCATGGGAGTTACACTCCGAGAGCATAGCCAGACGCAGGCACTCTCTTCAACATACAGTTATTCGTTTCATAACGATTAACTAAATCATGGGAGTTACACTCCGAGAGCATAGCCAGACGCAGGCACTCTCTTCTACATACAGTTATTCGTTTCATAACGATTAACTAAATCATGGGAGTTACACTCCGAGAGCATAGCCAGACGCAGGCACTCTCTTCAACATACAGTTATTCGTTTCATAACGATTAACTAAATCATGGGAGTTACACTCCGAGAGCATAGCCAGACGCAGGCACTCTCTTCAACATACAGTTATTCGTTTCATAACGATTAACTAAATCATGGGAGTTACACTCCGAGAGCATAGCCAGACGCAGGCACTCTCTTCAACATACAGTTATTCGTTTCATAACGATTAACTAAATCATGGGAGTTACACTCCGAGAGCATAGCCAGACGCAGGCACTCTCTTCAACATACAGTTATTCGTTTCATAACGATTAACTAAATCATGGGAGTTACACTCCGAGAGCATACATAGCCAGACGTAGGCACTCTCTTCTACATACAGTTATTCGTTTCATAACGATTAACTTAATCATGGGAGTTACACTCCGAGAGCATAGCCAGACGCAGGCACTCTCTTCAACATACAGTTATTCGTTTCATAACGATTAACTAAATCATGGGAGTTACACTCCGAGAGCATAGCCAGACGCAGGCACTCTCTTCTACATACAGTTATTCGTTTCATAACGATTAACTAAATCATGGGAGTTACACTCCGAGAGCATAGCCAGACGCAGGCACTCTCTTCAACATACAGTTATTCGTTTCATAACGATTAACTAAATCATGGGAGTTACACTCCGAGAGCATAGCCAGACGCAGGCACTCTCTTCAACATACAGTTATTCGTTTCATAACGATTAACTAAATCATGGGAGTTACACTCCGAGAGCATAGCCAGACGCAGGCACTCTCTTCAACATACAGTTATTCGTTTCATAACGATTAACTAAATCATGGGAGTTACACTCCGAGAGCATACATAGCCAGACGTAGGCACTCTCTTCTACATACAGTTATTCGTTTCATAACGATTAACTAAATCATGGGAGTTACACTCCGAGAGCATAGCCAGACGCAGGCACTCTCTTCAACATACAGTTATTCGTTTCATAACGATTAACTAAATCATGGGAGTTACACTCCGAGAGCATAGCCAGACGCAGGCACTCTCTTCAACATACAGTTATTCGTTTCATAACGATTAACTAAATCATGGGAGTTACACTCCGAGAGCATAGCCAGACGCAGGCACTCTCTTCAACATACAGTTATTCGTTTCATAACGATTAACTAAATCATGGGAGTTACACTCCGAGAGCATAGCCAGACGTAGGCACTCTCTTCAACATACAGTTAATCGTTTCAAAACGATTAACTAAATCATGGGAGTTACACTCCGAGAGCATAGCCAGACGCAGGCACTCTCTTCAACATACAGTTATTCGTTTCATAACGATTAACTAAATCATGGGAGTTACACTCCGAGAGCATAGCCAGACGCAGGCACTCTCTTCTACATACAGTTATTCGTTTCATAACGATTAACTAAATCATGGGAGTTACACTCCGAGAGCATAGCCAGACGCAGGCACTCTCTTCAACATACAGTTATTCGTTTCGAAACGATTAACTAAATCATGGGAGTTACACTCCGAGAGCATAGCCAGACGCAGGCACTCTCTTCAACATACAGTTATTCGTTTCATAACGATTAACTAAATCATGGGAGTTACACTCCGAGAGCATAGCCAGACGCAGGCACTCTCTTCTACATACAGTTATTCGTTTCATAACGATTAACTAAATCATGGGAGTTACACTCCGAGAGCATAGCCAGACGCAGGCACTCTCTTCAACATACAGTTATTCGTTTCATAACGATTAACTAAATCATGGGAGTTACACTCCGAGAGCATAGCCAGACGCAGGCACTCTCTTCAACATACAGTTATTCGTTTCATAACGATTAACTAAATCATGGGAGTTACACTCCGAGAGCATACATAGCCAGACGTAGGCACTCTCTTCTACATACAGTTATTCGTTTCATAACGATTAACTAAATCATGGGAGTTACACTCCGAGAGCATAGCCAGACGCAGGCACTCTCTTCAACATACAGTTATTCGTTTCATAACGATTAACTAAATCATGGGAGTTACACTCCGAGAGCATAGCCAGACGCAGGCACTCTCTTCAACATACAGTTATTCGTTTCATAACGATTAACTAAATCATGGGAGTTACACTCCGAGAGCATAGCCAGACGCAGGCACTCTCTTCTACATACAGTTATTCGTTTCATAACGATTAACTAAATCATGGGAGTTACACTCCGAGAGCATACATAGCCAGACGTAGGCACTCTCTTCTACATACAGTTATTCGTTTCATAACGATTAACTAAATCATGGGAGTTACACTCCGAGAGCATAGCCAGACGCAGGCACTCTCTTCAACATACAGTTATTCGTTTCATAACGATTAACTAAATCATGGGAGTTACACTCCGAGAGCATAGCCAGACGCAGGCACTCTCTTCAACATACAGTTATTCGTTTCATAACGATTAACTAAATCATGGGAGTTACACTCCGAGAGCATAGCCAGACGCAGGCACTCTCTTCAACATACAGTTATTCGTTTCATAACGATTAACTAAATCATGGGAGTTACACTCCGAGAGCATAGCCAGACGCATGCACTCTCTTCAACATACAGTTATTCGTTTCATAACGATTAACTAAATCATGGGAGTTACACTCCGAGAGCATAGCCAGACGCAGGCACTCTCTTCAACATACAGTTATTCGTTCCAAAACGATTAACTAAATCATGGGAGTTACACTCCGAGAGCATAGCCAGACGCAGGCACTCTCTTCAACATACAGTTATTCGTTTCATAACGATTAACTAAATCATGGGAGTTACACTCCGAGAGCATAGCCAGACGCAGGCACTCTCTTCTACATACAGTTATTCGTTTCATAACGATTAACTAAATCATGGGAGTTACACTCCGAGAGCATAGCCAGACGCAGGCACTCTCTTCAACATACAGTTATTCGTTTCATAACGATTAACTAAATCATGGGAGTTACACTCCGAGAGCATAGCCAGACGCAGGCACTCTCTTCAACATACAGTTATTCGTTTCATAACGATTAACTAAATCATGGGAGTTACACTCCGAGAGCATAGCCAGACGCATGCACTCTCTTCAACATACAGTTATTCGTTTCATAACGATTAACTAAATCATGGGAGTTACACTCCGAGAGCATAGCCAGACGCAGGCACTCTCTTCAACATACAGTTATTCGTTTCAAAACGATTAACTAAATCATGGGAGTTACACTCCGAGAGCATAGCCAGACGCAGGCACTCTCTTCAACATACAGTTATTCGTTTCATAACGATTAACTAAATCATGGGAGTTACACTCCGAGAGCATAGCCAGACGCAGGCACTCTCTTCTACATACAGTTATTCGTTTCATAACGATTAACTAAATCATGGGAGTTACACTCCGAGAGCATAGCCAGACGCAGGCACTCTCTTCAACATACAGTTATTCGTTTCATAACGATTAACTAAATCATGGGAGTTACACTCCGAGAGCATAGCCAGACGCAGGCACTCTCTTCAACATACAGTTATTCGTTTCATAACGATTAACTAAATCATGGGAGTTACACTCCGAGAGCATACATAGCCAGACGTAGGCACTCTCTTCTACATACAGTTATTCGTTTCATAACGATTAACTAAATCATGGGAGTTACACTCCGAGAGCATAGCCAGACGCAGGCACTCTCTTCAACATACAGTTATTCGTTTCATAACGATTAACTAAATCATGGGAGTTACACTCCGAGAGCATAGCCAGACGCAGGCACTCTCTTCAACATACAGTTATTCGTTTCATAACGATTAACTAAATCATGGGAGTTACACTCCGAGAGCATAGCCAGACGTAGGCACTCTCTTCAACATACAGTTATTCGTTTCAAAACGATTAACTAAATCATGGGAGTTACACTCCGAGAGCATAGCCAGACGCAGGCACTCTCTTCAACATACAGTTATTCGTTTCATAACGATTAACTAAATCATGGGAGTTACACTCCGAGAGCATAGCCAGACGCAGGCACTCTCTTCTACATACAGTTATTCGTTTCATAACGATTAACTAAATCATGGGAGTTACACTCCGAGAGCATAGCCAGACGCAGGCACTCTCTTCAACATACAGTTATTCGTTTCATAACGATTAACTAAATCATGGGAGTTACACTCCGAGAGCATACATAGCCAGACGTAGGCACTCTCTTCTACATACAGTTATTCGTTTCATAACGATTAACTAAATCATGGGAGTTACACTCCGAGAGCATAGCCAGACGCAGGCACTCTCTTTAACATACAGTTATTCGTTTCATAACGATTAACTAAATCATGGGAGTTACACTCCGAGAGCATAGCCAGACGCAGGCACTCTCTTCAACATACAGTTATTCGTTTCATAACGATTAACTAAATCATGGGAGTTACACTCCGAGAGCATAGCCAGACGCAGGCACTCTCTTCTACATACAGTTATTCGTTTCATAACGATTAACTAAATCATGGGAGTTACACTCCGAGAGCATAGCCAGACGCAGGCACTCTCTTCAACATACAGTTATTCGTTTCATAACGATTAACTAAATCATGGGAGTTACACTCCGAGAGCATAGCCAGACGCAGGCACTCTCTTCTACATACAGTTATTCGTTTCATAACGATTAACTAAATCATGGGAGTTACACTCCGAGAGCATACATAGCCAGACGTAGGCACTCTCTTCTACATACAGTTATTCGTTTCATAACGATTAACTAAATCATGGGAGTTACACTCCGAGAGCATAGCCAGACGCAGGCACTCTCTTCAACATACAGTTATTCGTTTCATAACGATTAACTAAATCATGGGAGTTACACTCCGAGAGCATAGCCAGACGCAGGCACTCTCTTCAACATACAGTTATTCGTTTCATAACGATTAACTAAATCATGGGAGTTACACTCCGAGAGCATAGCCAGACGCAGGCACTCTCTTCAACATACAGTTATTCGTTTCATAACGATTAACTAAATCATGGGAGTTACACTCCGAGAGCATAGCCAGACGCATGCACTCTCTTCAACATACAGTTATTCGTTTCATAACGATTAACTAAATCATGGGAGTTACACTCCGAGAGCATAGCCAGACGCAGGCACTCTCTTCAACATACAGTTATTCGTTTCATAACGATTAACTAAATCATGGGAGTTACACTCCGAGAGCATAGCCAGACGCAGGCACTCTCTTCAACATACAGTTATTCGTTTCATAACGATTAACTAAATCATGGGAGTTACACTCCGAGAGCATAGCCAGACGCAGGCACTCTCTTCTACATACAGTTATTCGTTTCATAACGATTAACTAAATCATGGGAGTTACACTCCGAGAGCATAGCCAGACGCAGGCACTCTCTTCAACATACAGTTATTCGTTTCATAACGATTAACTAAATCATGGGAGTTACACTCCGAGAGCATACATAGCCAGACGTAGGCACTCTCTTCTACATACAGTTATTCGTTTCATAACGATTAACTAAATCATGGGAGTTACACTCCGAGAGCATAGCCAGACGCAGGCACTCTCTTCAACATACAGTTATTCGTTTCATAACGATTAACTAAATCATGGGAGTTACACTCCGAGAGCATAGCCAGACGCAGGCACTCTCTTCAACATACAGTTATTCGTTTCATAACGATTAACTAAATCATGGGAGTTACACTCCGAGAGCATAGCCAGACGCAGGCACTCTCTTCAACATACAGTTATTCGTTTCATAACGATTAACTAAATCATGGGAGTTACACTCCGAGAGCATAGCCAGACGCAGGCACTCTCTTCTACATACAGTTATTCGTTTCATAACGATTAACTAAATCATGGGAGTTACACTCCGAGAGCATAGCCAGACGCAGGCACTCTCTTCTACATACAGTTATTCGTTTCATAACGATTAACTAAATCATGGGAGTTACACTCCGAGAGCATAGCCAGACGCAGGCACTCTCTTCAACATACAGTTATTCGTTTCATAACGATTAACTAAATCATGGGAGTTACACTCCGAGAGCATAGCCAGACGCAGGCACTCTCTTCAACATACAGTTATTCGTTTCATAACGATTAACTAAATCATGGGAGTTACACTCCGAAAGCATACATAGTCAGACGTAGGCACTCTCTTCTACATACAGTTATTCGTTTCATAACGATTAACTAAATCATGGGAGTTACACTCCGAGAGCATAGCCAGACGCAGGCACTCTCTTCAACATACAGTTATTCGTTTCATAACGATTAACTAAATCATGGGAGTTACACTCCGAGAGCATAGCCAGACGCAGGCACTCTCTTCAACATACAGTTATTCGTTTCATAACGATTAACTAAATCATGGGAGTTACACTCCGAGAGCATAGCCAGACGCAGGCACTCTCTTCAACATACAGTTATTCGTTTCATAACGATTAACTAAATCATGGGAGTTACACTCCGAGAGCATACATAGCCAGACGTAGGCACTCTCTTCTACATACAGTTATTCGTTTCATAACGATTAACTAAATCATGGGAGTTACACTCCGAGAGCATAGCCAGACGCAGGCACTCTCTTCAACATACAGTTATTCGTTTCATAACGATTAACTAAATCATGGGAGTTACACTCCGAGAGCATACATAGCCAGACGTAGGCACTCTCTTCTACATACAGTTATTCGTTTCATAACGATTAACTAAATCATGGGAGTTACACTCCGAGAGCATACATAGCCAGACGTAGGCACTCTCTTCTACATACAGTTATTCGTTTCATAACGATTAACTAAATCATGGGAGTTACACTCCGAGAGCATAGCCAGACGCAGGCACTCTCTTCAACATACAGTTATTCGTTTCATAACGATTAACTAAATCATGGGAGTTACACTCCGAGAGCATACATAGCCAGACGTAGGCACTCTCTTCTACATACAGTTATTCGTTTCATAACGATTAACTAAATCATGGGAGTTACACTCCGAGAGCATAGCCAGACGCAGGCACTCTCTTCAACATACAGTTATTCGTTTCATAACGATTAACTAAATCATGGGAGTTACACTCCGAGAGCATAGCCAGACGCAGGCACTCTCTTCAACATACAGTTATTCGTTTCATAACGATTAACTAAATCATGGGAGTTACACTCCGAGAGCATAGCCAGACGCAGGCACTCTCTTCAACATACAGTTATTCGTTTCATAACGATTAACTAAATCATGGGAGTTACACTCCGAGAGCATAGCCAGACGCAGGCACTCTCTTCAACATACAGTTATTCGTTTCATAACGATTAACTAAATCATGGGAGTTACACTCCGAGAGCATAGCCAGACGCAGGCACTCTCTTCAACATACAGTTATTCGTTTCATAACGATTAACTAAATCATGGGAGTTACACTCCGAGAGCATAGCCAGACGCAGGCACTCTCTTCAACATACAGTTATTCGTTTCATAACGATTAACTAAATCATGGGAGTTACACTCCGAGAGCATAGCCAGACGCAGGCACTCTCTTCAACATACAGTTATTCGTTTCATAACGATTAACTAAATCATGGGAGTTACACTCCGAGAGCATACATAGCCAGACGTAGGCACTCTCTTCTACATACAGTTATTCGTTTCATAACGATTAACTAAATCATGGGAGTTACACTCCGAGAGCATAGCCAGACGCAGGCACTCTCTTCAACATACAGTTATTCGTTTCATAACGATTAACTAAATCATGGGAGTTACACTCCGAGAGCATACATAGCCAGACGTAGGCACTCTCTTCTACATACAGTTATTCGTTTCATAACGATTAACTAAATCATGGGAGTTACACTCCGAGAGCATAGCCAGACGCAGGCACTCTCTTCAACATACAGTTATTCGTTTCATAACGATTAACTAAATCATGGGAGTTACACTCCGAGAGCATAGCCAGACGCAGGCACTCTCTTCAACATACAGTTATTCGTTTCATAACGATTAACTAAATCATGGGAGTTACACTCCGAGAGCATAGCCAGACGCAGGCACTCTCTTCAACATACAGTTATTCGTTTCATAACGATTAACTAAATCATGGGAGTTACACTCCGAGAGCATAGCCAGACGCAGGCACTCTCTTCAACATACAGTTATTCGTTTCATAACGATTAACTAAATCATGGGAGTTACACTCCGAGAGCATAGCCAGACGCAGGCACTCTCTTCAACATACAGTTATTCGTTTCATAACGATTAACTAAATCATGGGAGTTACACTCCGAGAGCATAGCCAGACGCAGGCACTCTCTTCAACATACAGTTATTCGTTTCATAACGATTAACTAAATCATGGGAGTTACACTCCGAGAGCATAGCCAGACGCAGGCACTCTCTTCAACATACAGTTATTCGTTTCATAACGATTAACTAAATCATGGGAGTTACACTCCGAGAGCATAGCCAGACGCAGGCACTCTCTTCAACATACAGTTATTCGTTTCATAACGATTAACTAAATCATGGGAGTTACACTCCGAGAGCATACATAGCCAGACGTAGGCACTCTCTTCTACATACAGTTATTCGTTTCATAACGATTAACTAAATCATGGGAGTTACACTCCGAGAGCATAGCCAGACGCAGGCACTCTCTTCAACATACAGTTATTCGTTTCATAACGATTAACTAAATCATGGGAGTTACACTCCGAGAGCATAGCCAGACGCAGGCACTCTCTTCAACATACAGTTATTCGTTTCATAACGATTAACTAAATCATGGGAGTTACACTCCGAGAGCATAGCCAGACGTAGGCACTCTCTTCAACATACAGTTATTCGTTTCAAAACGATTAACTAAATCATGGGAGTTACACTCCGAGAGCATAGCCAGACGCAGGCACTCTCTTCAACATACAGTTATTCGTTTCATAACGATTAACTAAATCATGGGAGTTACACTCCGAGAGCATAGCCAGACGCAGGCACTCTCTTCAACATACAGTTATTCGTTTCATAACGATTAACTAAATCATGGGAGTTACACTCCGAGAGCATAGCCAGACGCAGGCACTCTCTTCAACATACAGTTATTCGTTTCATAACGATTAACTAAATCATGGGAGTTACACTCCGAGAGCATAGCCAGACGTAGGCACTCTCTTCAACATACAGTTATTCGTTTCAAAACGATTAACTAAATCATGGGAGTTACACTCCGAGAGCATAGCCAGACGCAGGCACTCTCTTCAACATACAGTTATTCGTTTCATAACGATTAACTAAATCATGGGAGTTACACTCCGAGAGCATAGCCAGACGCAGGCACTCTCTTCTACATACAGTTATTCGTTTCATAACGATTAACTAAATCATGGGAGTTACACTCCGAGAGCATAGCCAGACGCAGGCACTCTCTTCAACATACAGTTATTCGTTTCAAAACGATTAACTAAATCATGGGAGTTACACTCCGAGAGCATAGCCAGACGCAGGCACTCTCTTCAACATACAGTTATTCGTTTCATAACGATTAACTAAATCATGGGAGTTACACTCCGAGAGCATAGCCAGACGCAGGCACTCTCTTCTACATACAGTTATTCGTTTCATAACGATTAACTAAATCATGGGAGTTACACTCCGAGAGCATAGCCAGACGCAGGCACTCTCTTCAACATACAGTTATTCGTTTCATAACGATTAACTAAATCATGGGAGTTACACTCCGAGAGCATAGCCAGACGCAGGCACTCTCTTCAACATACAGTTATTCGTTTCATAACGATTAACTAAATCATGGGAGTTACACTCCGAGAGCATACATAGCCAGACGTAGGCACTCTCTTCTACATACAGTTATTCGTTTCATAACGATTAACTAAATCATGGGAGTTACACTCCGAGAGCATAGCCAGACGCAGGCACTCTCTTCAACATACAGTTATTCGTTTCATAACGATTAACTAAATCATGGGAGTTACACTCCGAGAGCATAGCCAGACGCAGGCACTCTCTTCAACATACAGTTATTCGTTTCATAACGATTAACTAAATCATGGGAGTTACACTCCGAGAGCATAGCCAGACGCAGGCACTCTCTTCTACATACAGTTATTCGTTTCATAACGATTAACTAAATCATGGGAGTTACACTCCGAGAGCATACATAGCCAGACGTAGGCACTCTCTTCTACATACAGTTATTCGTTTCATAACGATTAACTAAATCATGGGAGTTACACTCCGAGAGCATAGCCAGACGCAGGCACTCTCTTCAACATACAGTTATTCGTTTCATAACGATTAACTAAATCATGGGAGTTACACTCCGAGAGCATAGCCAGACGCAGGCACTCTCTTCAACATACAGTTATTCGTTTCATAACGATTAACTAAATCATGGGAGTTACACTCCGAGAGCATAGCCAGACGCAGGCACTCTCTTCAACATACAGTTATTCGTTTCATAACGATTAACTAAATCATGGGAGTTACACTCCGAGAGCATAGCCAGACGCATGCACTCTCTTCAACATACAGTTATTCGTTTCATAACGATTAACTAAATCATGGGAGTTACACTCCGAGAGCATAGCCAGACGCAGGCACTCTCTTCAACATACAGTTATTCGTTTCAAAACGATTAACTAAATCATGGGAGTTACACTCCGAGAGCATAGCCAGACGCAGGCACTCTCTTCAACATACAGTTATTCGTTTCATAACGATTAACTAAATCATGGGAGTTACACTCCGAGAGCATAGCCAGACGCAGGCACTCTCTTCTACATACAGTTATTCGTTTCATAACGATTAACTAAATCATGGGAGTTACACTCCGAGAGCATAGCCAGACGCAGGCACTCTCTTCAACATACAGTTATTCGTTTCATAACGATTAACTAAATCATGGGAGTTACACTCCGAGAGCATAGCCAGACGCAGGCACTCTCTTCAACATACAGTTATTCGTTTCATAACGATTAACTAAATCATGGGAGTTACACTCCGAGAGCATAGCCAGACGCATGCACTCTCTTCAACATACAGTTATTCGTTTCATAACGATTAACTAAATCATGGGAGTTACACTCCGAGAGCATAGCCAGACGCAGGCACTCTCTTCAACATACAGTTATTCGTTTCAAAACGATTAACTAAATCATGGGAGTTACACTCCGAGAGCATAGCCAGACGCAGGCACTCTCTTCAACATACAGTTATTCGTTTCATAACGATTAACTAAATCATGGGAGTTACACTCCGAGAGCATAGCCAGACGCAGGCACTCTCTTCTACATACAGTTATTCGTTTCATAACGATTAACTAAATCATGGGAGTTACACTCCGAGAGCATAGCCAGACGCAGGCACTCTCTTCAACATACAGTTATTCGTTTCATAACGATTAACTAAATCATGGGAGTTACACTCCGAGAGCATAGCCAGACGCAGGCACTCTCTTCAACATACAGTTATTCGTTTCATAACGATTAACTAAATCATGGGAGTTACACTCCGAGAGCATACATAGCCAGACGTAGGCACTCTCTTCTACATACAGTTATTCGTTCATAACGATTAACTAAATCATCGGAGTTACACTCCGAGAGCATAGCCAGACGCAGGCACTCTCTTCAACATACAGTTATTCGTTTCATAACGATTAACTAAATCATGGGAGTTACACTCCGAGAGCATAGCCAGACGCAGGCACTCTCTTCAACATACAGTTATTCGTTTCATAACGATTAACTAAATCATGGGAGTTACACTCCGAGAGCATAGCCAGACGTAGGCACTC